>NC_057801.1:472524859-472807305 GCF_018294505.1 Triticum aestivum
CCACAGCGCTGCAACACCCCACTACAGAGAGGCATTAAGTCTCTGTCTCCCTCGCCACCACCTATGGAAACCCCCCTCCCTCTCGCTCGCTCTTTTCTCCCTCTATG
Source organism: Triticum aestivum (assembly GCF_018294505.1). Classification (NCBI taxonomy): domain Eukaryota; kingdom Viridiplantae; phylum Streptophyta; class Magnoliopsida; order Poales; family Poaceae; genus Triticum; species Triticum aestivum. The sequence goes on from NC_057801.1 coordinate 472,524,967, forward strand.
TCGCTCCGCTGCCTCCAACCTCCCCTGATTTCTCCGCCGCTGCCCCCTATGGTCGTGCGTGTAGTAACCGACGCCCGCGACGCTCCTATTCCCCCCACGCTCTGCTCTCCCTCGCCCAGCCCTTCTGCTCTGAAGCGAGGGCGGCAACTGCATGCGCAGTTGCAAGGTGCGCGTGACTTCGTGGGGGTGGAAGAACCGCCCCTGATTTGTGCGTGCGGGGTTCGTTTGGAGAGGTACAAATGCTCCCTCCCTCCAATACTTGCTCTTAGTGTTCGCCAGATCTAATGAGGGCTCTCTGTTTCTTCTGTGTTCTCGCATCCGCGTCCTCCCCTTTGTGGTTGGGTTGGAGATTAGGTAGGGTTCTTGTGCGTGTGGTGGGTGGATTCCATTCCCCCGTGGTCAGATTTGTATGTGAGATGCTTGTGTGTGCTATTTCTCCCTTCAGACTTTAGTGGATTCCATTTCCCCTTTTGTGATTTCTGCAGTCAGACGCATGTAAGAGTGGGTGTGGTGTGATGGTTGATGCTGGATCTGATGTATCTAATTGTCTTAGTGTTGTTGATTTCAAAGTCTAGATTGTGTCTGTCACATGCTAGTTAGTTTATGGATACTTTTTTGTTGTGCTTGCCTAGATGTGCTACTGTATTCATCCTAAGTTTGATTTATTTACTTTTTGTATTTGTTGTATGATTTTCTACTTGCTAACTATATGCATTCTATCCCCTGTTTTTTGTAGGTTGATATAGGGTTTGGAGTACCATTCATCAAGGGGGTTGTGTTGACATGGCTTCAAAACCTTCTCCATGTATTTTTAACGTAGTTGCATTTTGTATTTTAAGTAGAAGTTTTGTTATATATGTCTGCCCATATCTTCACTTGGTTGTCTTGTTGGACTGCCCATTCTTAAAAGTGTGAACTTCTAGAAAAGTTGATGTGTATGCATTTTACCCTTAGTTTAAGTTAGTAGAGTGTTGCTTAATTTTTATTTGATGAATTGCTAGTGAACTATGTCACCAAGTGTTGTTGGACTTCCCACATGTTTCATATTTTTATAGTGTATATCTTGTTTTTGTGACCATTTTCATGGTATTGATATTTAGTTTGCCTGTGAAATAGCATTTCTGCTCATGCTACATCTTTTTTATGTGGTACTTGCTTGGGCCACATAGTTGAACTTCTGGTTTTAATTATTGTTTGTTTATAATGAAATTTGGTTGAACTTATGTTCTGTGTATTTTGTTTTACTGCTTTGTTATATATTGTTGAACTTCTGGACATTCATCTTATATGTAGTACCCTCTCTGGTGTATATTGTTCTATATTTAGTATGTAAATTGTAAATTGTTCATTGTGTTTACTTCTTTGTTAGGTATTGTTCAACTTCTGGGTATTATATATTGATGCAATAGTAGAACCCCCTTTTGGTGTAGGATTGTTGATTAGGACTCAACTTCCTTTTTACTTGCATTTTTTGTAGTTGATGATGAATTGAATAGTTCTGAAAAAATGCCTGTGATCAAGATGGAGCTTCAGAAGTTAATACTGATGCTCCAATATCTGATGCGGCTAAATCACCTGTTATTCCTTTGACTTTGATTGTTGAGGTTTCTTCGAGCCTTGAGAATAATTCAAGCCTCAAGGAACTTTCTTCTGCAGCTCTTGCTTCACCTAGTATGTGCAACTCCTTTTCTTTTTTATTTTAAATTCTCAAGCCATGTTTTTTTAACTTATTCCTGTCGTGTGTTTTTTGTTTTTTGTTGCTGACTATTTTTCTTTTTTGCTATGATTTTTGTGTTCTTTGCAGATGTGTCCACAGGAGAGGAAGCTGTAAACACCATCAACGATATTCTATCTAAGATGGGTTTATCAGAAAACACTGCCGTTGCCGAGCAGGGGGCTCCGTCAGTCGAAGGTTCTGATTCCGTTCCGGATCCTTTGTGCTCTGTTCAGATGTCAGAGACGCAGTCGCAGTCTGTTGATGGCACTGAACCTGTCATGCAACCTGAGGATGTGCCTCTTCAGCTTCTTCTAGAGGACCAGCGCAAGAGGAAGAAGCAAGAATATTTTGACAAGAAGATGGCGGCCCGCCTTCAGAAAGGTTCTGATGTTCTTGAAACTGTTGATGTTGCTGAGCTCACTGTTGGGCATTGCTCTGTTATTTAGGAAGACGTGTCGTCTGGCGCTGATGTCGTGTGGCGCCGCTGCCAGGAAGAATTTAGTTGGTGAACTTACTCCTCGGAGGAGCCCACGTGTTTCAAAGTCTGCAGAAATTGCTGAAGAGGAAGGGCTAGCCCTCGGTGGAATGCCATGTCGTGGTCCTCGTATGCTTGCCACTGCGGCACCTACGCATTTTCCGCTTGGTGCTGGTGCATCTGGTAAGGGAAAGAAATGCGGCGTTAAGCGCAAGGTTGCATCTGCGAAGGTCAATAAGGGTGTGAATAAGTGTTCTCGTGTTAATCCAGAGGACATGGATGATGCTGATTTCAACGCTGATGACGAGGATGACGATGCTGCTGCTGCTGCTGCCGCTAATCAGGTATGAATCTCTCATGTTTACTGCTTTTGAGAGCATTTGTAGATTTGTTGTAGTTTTTGTGTTTGTGGCACTGCCTTGGTGGACATGGTTGAACTTCTGCTATGTACATAGCTGACCTTCTGCTTCATATAGATGAGTTAATTAGCTGAACTGCTTGGCTTATATGGTAGTACTGCCTTTGCGTACATAGGCGAACTTCTGGATAAATACATAAGAAATTAGCTTAACTTGTTGTACATGGTTGAACTTCTACTATGTAAATTTCTAACAGTTGAAAAGCATGTTAACTTCTAGTCATACATGGTTGTACTGCCTATGTAGACATAGTTGGACTTCTGAAATGTACTTTGTGTGTAGGCATTAGTGGAATTTTTGGTGTAGTTTGTGTATCTGATTGTTCTGCCTTTTTTCCTTGTCATTATCTTTTTTTCAGTATCAGCTTGTGAAGCGGCCTGAGAGGAGGAAGATAGGAGAGGAGGCAAAGCTCCCGGAGAAGGTGACGAAGGAGGAGATGCGGCGAAACATTTTAACAAGACGGTTCGCTGCTCACTGAAAGAGGTCAAGACATGTGCAAAAATGCTACAACCTAGGCACAAGACGAGGGTTATCAAGGCTGGTTTTGGTTGTATGTTTGACTTGACTGTTGATTCCAACATTTCTCGTCCTTTGATGGGCAACATCTACATGAGGATTGACCCTGTAACCATGATTCTGGACATGGGTGAGGCGAGCAAGGTTCTGCATATTACAAGTGATGCTATTCACCATCTTTTTGGATTCCCTCAAGGTGATCGTACTCCTACTAGGCCCTTGAATGATGGTTTTGATGATGCTGTCATGAGGCTGAAGTCCAAACTTGGCTACGGTAGGAGTGACGACATGAAGACAAAGGATCTGCGGAATATCCTTGCGAAACTTGTGAAGGATGAGACGAATCATGATCTGGCTCTGCAGGTGTTTTACCTGATTCTATTCATGAAGGTGGTTATTCCTGGTACGTCTACACGAGTGTCCAGGGAGGCAGCAATGGCTGAGAACCTTGTCTCTGAAGATATGGCAGATATGGACTATTGCCAGTTGGTTGTTGATGACATTCGAAGGGTTGTTATTAGGTATCAGCAAGGGACTAGCAGGGGAAAAGTTGTCATAGGCTGTGCCATCACGCTGCTTCTTATGTATTTGGACTTCCTTTTCATTGGCAAGAAGCCTGTTGTTGACTTGAGGACCCCTCGCATAAGTTTCATAAATCAGGCCAATCTTCTTGAGCTTGCTTCTGCTGACTTGGTCAGGAAGGGTGATGATGACCCAGCCAACTGGGTGTTTGGGAAACTGCCTGTGAGTGTTTCTTCTTTCCTGTGTAGTTAGCACTGCCTTGGTTTACATGGTTGAACTTCTGCTATGTACATAGCTGACCTTCTGCTTCATATAGACGAGTAAATTAGCTGAACTGCTTGGCTTATATGGTATTACTGCCTTTGTGTACATAGGTGAACTTCTGGATAAATACATAAGAAATTAGTTTAACTTGTTATTGTACATGTTTTATTACTACCTTGGTGTACATGGTTGAACTTATGCTATGTACATACCTGACCTTCTGCTTCATATAGACGAGTAAATTAGTTGAACGACTTGGCTTATATGGTATTACTGCCTTTGTGTACATAGGTGAACTTCTGGATAAATACATAAGAAATTAGCTTAACTTGTTGTTGTACATGGTTGAACTTCTGCTATGTAAATTTCTAACAGTTGAAAAGCATGTTAACTTCTGTTCATACATGGTTGTACTGCCTATGTAGACATAGTTGGACTTCTGAAATGTACTGCGTGTGTAGGCATTAGTGAAATTTTTGGTGTAGTTTGTGTATCTGATTGTTCTGCCATTTTTTTCCTTATCATTGTCTTTTTTTTCAGTATCAGCTTGTGGTACTAACTTGAACTTCTGCTATTGTCTTCTGTATTTCTGCTTCCATGTTCTTTCATTTGTTCTGCGACGTTGACTTTTGTTTTTGTATGCAGTGGAAGACACAGGCTGAGGTTGTGTTCTTTAGGGTTATTGAACGTCCTGTTCTTACTATGCCTTATGCCTTCGGCCTAGGGAGTGGAACTTCCCCAAGATTTGAATTCGCTCGGGATGTTAACGCTGGTGCCCCCTGTAGATCCAGGAGGTTCTTTTGCCCGTGTGAGTGCTGCAGGTGGCGTGTCCTCTAAGGGTTTGTTTGATGTTACGAATCTTTCCCTTGCTAGGATTAATGGACTTCTGGAAACTGTTTGTGGAGAGATGGCTCGTGTTCCGACAATGGTTGAGCGTATTAGTCGCGTGGATGGGATTCTTTCTCCCGGCCACGGTTTTGGTGCTGAGTCTTTGAAGGAGCTTTTGTCGATTGAAGCTAAATATCTTGCTGAGCTTAGTGTGAGCACTTCCCACCTCCGTGCTAGCTTTCGGCTGTTCAAGGAAATGCAGGATGTTCGTTGCAAGCCTTTTGAAGATGAGGCAAGTGTTGTTGTGAGTCAGATTCAGAGGCAAGATTCTGTTCGTTTGGGTTGTGAAGGAGGCCATGTGGATCATACCAAAGAGGTTTGTTTGTGTTGGCTTTTTGATATTTTTGTGCATTAATGTTCATTGTTAGCTTTTCAGTTATTACTGTTTGTAGTCATAGGTGACCCTTATTGATTTCATGTGTCCTAAACCTTTTCCTTTTAGCACTGGTGTTTCCTAGGTGACCTTCTCTGTTTACAGTACCTGAACTTTAGGGGCTACAGCACCTGAACTTCTGTCATTTCCATAACTGGCCCTTTTTGTTCCCTTTTGCATTAGAGTAGTTTGTTATCTGACTTTCTATGTTTACTATATTTAGACTTCCACTATGTGTCATTTTGTCATAGCTGACCTTCTTTTATTATGTAATGTGAACTTCTGCTGATTAGGCATTTGTGTTGTACATGATTTTTTTGTAGGCTGTTGATGATGGTGCTAGGGTTGAGGAGGATGTTTTACCTGAAAGCGTAACTGCTCCTATGCATGTACCTGTTCCCGCGACTGATGTATCAGTTGATGAGGTTCAATGCAGTGAAAATAAAGTACCATTTTTCTTGTCCATTTGTCTCATTTTTTATTGTACTTGTTTTTGCATTTTATCACTATGTGCCCATTTGTAATGACTTTCTGTTCTTTGCTGCAGAATGATGATTCTAGTGTTTCTCCAGAGAAGGTTGCAGACAAGACCGTGTCAGGCACCGACTGCTCTGACGGGGTGGAGCCAACTGAACCTCAGTCGTCCATTGGCGCTGTGGTTTCTGATGCTGAGCAGGGCAAGACAACTGGAGATATCATTTTGGAGATAGATCCCGTCAAGACTGCTATTGAGACTGGTGGTAGTGCTGCTGCAGGCCCGGAGAAGTCTCCTGCAGCAGAGCCATCAATTGATGTTGATGCTGGTTCTCCAGCTACTCCAATTGCTCCAACAGTTTTTGTTGTTTCAGATTCTCCAGCTGCTCCAGCTGCTGCTGCTGTCCTCGCTGATGCTGCTGCAATGTCTATTGGAGATGACGATGAAGAGACCGAAAGCAATAGCGTGGGAGAGGAGGTTCATCATTCCAGTGCTGCGACTGGAATAGGCAAGAATCCATAAAGAGAGGAGCATGCTTCTCTCTTATTTCTCCATCCCTGTTCCTTTTGTTTTTGGTTTTGGTCCATGATATCCCTATGAACTGCCTGTGTGGTGCAATTTGAACTTCTGGTTTGTGCTTTGTCGGTTGGTTTGTAAATAAAGTTAAGCGAACCTGTTTCTATGTGGGGGGAGGTCTGTAATGCATGGGTTGTGATGTTTATAATCCTGTTTGTTTTATCTTTTCTGGTGTAGCAGCAGCTGAGATGTGCTTGTGTTTGAATGTTGTGCTCGAATGTTGTTTTCTATTTCTTTTGTTGAGTAGATAGTGAACTTGTTGTCGTACGAAATAAGGTTGATGACTTTTATTTCAGTGTTACTAGGCTTAAGAATGATCGTTCTAAGAGGTGAGTGCAGCTGTTCAGAATTTACATCCATCTACCACTATGGACTGCCTGTTGTTTCATACCTGAACTTCTTTACTCTTTGTTGCTGAACTTCTAATTTCTTCTCTGGTGCTGAACATCTAGTCTTTTTTTACTGCCTATTGTGATGTAGCTGAACTTCTGTGCTTATATGTGTGATGAACTTTCTAGAGTTACTGATGCTTAACTTCTTTTTTACTTTCTATTGCTTGTTTTAGATCAAAGATTATGTTCCAAAACAATGAGTGTGAAGCTACTGTTGAAGATGTAGCAATATCTTTTTCTCCTTGCAGAATGCTTCGGTCTAATGTAGCTGAGATTGCACTGTATTGTCTATGTGTGAAATACCAGAAATCAGATAAACTCATTCTACCGTATTGGGTTTGTGTAAGTCAACCCTATAGTGATTTCTTTTCTATTTTGTTCCTTACCCATTTAGTTAAAACTTGTCTGTCTCATTTGTATTTTCATATGTTGCTGTTGTCTGCATTATTTTAGGACAAGATTTTCAGAGGTCAATTTGATTCCCGTGTGAGGAAGTCCTTCTTGGCGACTGGTCCAGATAGCATGGATGCACACAATTGTGTAAGCAATATCTTGTTCTTTGTCTTTTGTATTAATTTGCACTGCGATCCACTCTGTTTATTTTGTTTGTATCGTTTGATATTAATTTTTTGTTTTTAATGATTTGTGTGTTTCTATTTGCTTCAGGTTGTTTTCCCCACTTTTGACCCACCTAAAATCCCTTCTCACTTGGGCGGTGTTGGTCATTGGGTTTCGATATTTCTTGACCCAAAGAATTCAAGGTTCCAGCTTCTTGACTCGTACTATGGACCAAACGATGACTGTGCGGTATGCCTGTTTCGGCGGATGACTGATAACATCAAGAAGCTTTGGAATGATGCCAGCATTGACAGGGAGAAACCCTTCAGTCCTCCTTCTATTGAACATTTCCCTTTGGATTGGATTGATGTGCCCCAGCAGCAAAACAAGTATGAGTTCCAATTTTTCTCTCCGTCTCTTCTGTTTTAACTGTAGTTGTACGTAAGCTGCAACATCTTTTATTCCTTTGGCTTTCCTTTTGTTTTAACACTGTTATTTTTTTGTTTGTTGACATCATTGACTGCGGTTTCTTCATGCTTATGAATGTTAATTCGTTTCATGAAGGGGTTCTTGCAAACTACTCCCATAATAATATCGCGGATATCAGAAAGACGTGGATGTACTCTATTGCTTCTTCTAACCTGTTTGAAACAGACTTCCGAAGTCTGTTTGCCTACTATACATGTAAGCCTTGACACTTGGACTGCTTTCCTATACTTTATCTTTTATTGTACATGAACTTCAGGATATGATGCCTTTTTATGCATTTTAGTTAGCTCTAGTTGATTGTTTTCCAATTCATCAGTTTATGTTGAATTGTGCCTTTGGTTGTGCCTGAACTTCATTTAGTTTTTAAATGCAACACATTTTTTTAGATCGGCTTTAGTAGTAACCATGTCATCTATATTAGTTGGACTGTACATTGTGCTGTACCTGAACTTCAGTTATGATTAATGGTCTTTTTTGTCTTCCTTTTCTTTGACTGTGGATCCGTTGGACTTGACCGATTACCACTACTCATTCCTCGGGTCACAGGAATACCAACCTAGGGAGGAATCAATGAGTACAACTCCGAGAGAAGATGATAGCGTTTGAACCCTTATGCCTTCCAAGTTGGGGAAGCAGGCTATCGGTATTTGTGGTGCTCCAAACACCCCTTGCTCCAGGAAGGTTGGTGCAGTCGAAGCAGATGAAGCAGAGGTGATTTCGTCGGATGATGATTTTGAGAAGATTGCTTACCCGAAGAATGGTAAATCTGTTGCTGGTACTGTTGGTGGGAGAGGTGGGAAGAATGTTGTCATCACCAGGAGGAAACCGGCAGTTCAGTCTGGCAACGTAACTTCCTCCAAGAGAGCATCGAGATTGCCTTTGAAGTGGCGTTCTGCTGTCGCACCCCAAAATAAGTACATTTACCCTCATCTATCCGAGGCCCGGAGAGTGAAACAGTTTGTGCTTAGTGATGATGGTCTGGAGAAGTATTCTGAGTGAGTTTTCTTCTTCTTATTTTTGTTGCTGCCAGAGATGCTACTTTTTTCTGAACTTCTATTATATTAGTATCTGAACTTCTGTTAATTTCTCCTTGCCTTTGGAGTTATAGTTTCTGAACTTTTGTTGTATTAGTGTCTGAACTTCTGTTGTATTAGTATCTGAACTTCTGTTAATTTCTCCCTGCCTTTCGGAGTTATATTTTCTGAACTTCTGTTATATTAGTGTCTGAACTTCTAATATTTTTTTCCCATCCTTTTAAATCTGCAAGACAAGCTACTGCATGTTTAACATCCCTGGGAATGTGATTGACCTCACATGGCGTGTCTTTATACTCTTTTCGGTGAAGGGCAGCAGATGGAAGGAGATATAATGGATCATCTCATAAGCTTGTGGAAGGATAAGCCGGAGACATTTGATATCTTCTCTTCTCATGACAGGGTTGTACTTAGTCCCGACTTCATACAGGTTTCAGTTCTTTGCACCCCTGTCTCCCTTTTTTGCTCTAGTTTTGGTGTAGTGGCATTTGGGAGGTTGTTTTAATTCTGTTTTTGTGAATGCACAATACTGCCTGGAGTATGATTTCTTCGCTGCAACAGTTCCAAAGTTTGATGCAAAAAATTCGGCTAAACTCTTCCCAATCTTTGTTTGCAAGGGAGAAGACCTTCTTAACGCATAGCTGTTTAAGTTTTCATAACTCTTTTTGCTTTTTTTAATTTTATGTACATCCTTTTGCTGAGTTTGTCAAGAAGTTTGTGTTCATCCCAGTTGTTCAATACCTATGCTTTATAGTTTGTGTTCACCATTTCTTTCATTTTTGGTAGTTTTTTTTGATACTATTCAAGCCAATTGACTCAATAGTGCACTACATTGTGTATGTGCTGAATAGATATCGTGGGAGCATTGACATCCTTGATTCACTTCCTTACAGTAATAAGGGAATGTCACGAACATCTTTCCATGGAGACTGCCAAAATATCGTGAGTGTTTCTTAGTTTGAACCTCCTTTCATATTTTCTTGTTTGACACAAAGTTTATTATGCCTTCCGTTGAAAAAATATCTTTATGCCTCTGCTTTGGTAATACTGCATGAACTGTCTATCATTTGACAGTTGAACTTCTGGTATTTGTTTAGCTGGATCTTATGCAAGTGCCGCTTTTACGTACCTAAACTTAACTATTTTTGGTTGACATGTTTTTGATTTCATCTTATTTTGTCATTTCTTACAGATCAAGAGATTTGTTGGGTTGCTCGAGGAGGCGTACGACAAGGCTGCGTACAAAGCGAGCAAGCAGCCTAACTGGGTGACTATTGCAAAGAGGCCAACCTTTATCGATGTTCCAAAGCAAGTGAATAATGATTGTGGTTTCTTTGCCGTGAAGTTCTGCTCTACATATGATGGCGATGAGCTTGTTGATGATTTCAGTGATGTGGAAGTATGTTTTGTCTCATCATCCTTTTCATTTTTGTTGTGTGTTTTTGCTGAGACGCTCCTGCTGTGGTTTAGTTATCCTTTACTAAACCATCATTTTCATTTCTTGTTTGCAGGCTGCTGCAGATGACTGGAAGGCCAAGTTCATGCACACTCTAATCTTTAGTGACAAGAATGAAGTCTTGCGTACAGAGCTTCCTAATGAGATCTAGTCCTTGTGCCCGTGAATTCGGAGCATTAGTTTTAGTGTAGATTTGATTTCGTAAAGATTTAGGTTTGATAGTGATTGGAATGATTCGGTAAAGATTTGATTGTTAGAATGGTGTAGTAATTTGTGTATCTATAGCTGCATAACTATTATTTATGATATTGAGGACAAATGTATCTAGTGTGAAGAATGATTTACCTTTGTGAATTTCAATGTACTGCATCGTTTTTCAGTATCCATGTGTTGTGTGTTTTTTCCCCGACATATGTACTTGAACTTCTCTCTGTGCTATGGTTGAACTGATGGTTTTTTTTGTGTTGTTTAATTTTGGGTCCGAACATATGATCTTTGACTTGAACTGATGCTTGAGACCTTGCTGGACTGCTGGTTTCAGATGGGAGAGGATTTTCTGTGTCGTGTAATGTATTGTTATTTTCCAATTCAACCAATATGTAGCCTTTTGCAGAGAATCTATATGTGCTTTGTTGTGATTTTTCAACTGCAAATGGTTTTCAACTATAACTTCGTGCAAAAATAGTGTCATACACTTCTTTACGTTTCTTTATCTTTTTGTCGGCATTCAACATGAACTTCTGCACGTATCCAAACAGAAACTTCACTTGTGAACGTGTTGTCTTAGGCTTGCTAACCTTAGTTCATACGGCAATACTTTTTAAGCATATTTTTTCTACATCAGTTTATATACCAGAACTACTTCTGCAAGATGACCTGAACTTTCAGACTGTATAATTATTCCTGCTTGCTTGATCTTCTTATGGATTACAACACCAACACATCCTGTCACAATATACCAGAACTTCCACTATAAGCTTACTTGAACTTCATAGTGTATATTTTTTTCATTTGTATTCCATCTTGCACATTTATTGAATACATCACCAACACATCACTTCCTCTCATAATATACCAGAACTTCTGCAGAAATATTAGTTTAACTTCACAATGTATTTTTTTCATTTTATTACTACTTGCTCTTTCATGCAATACATCACCAGCACCTCGTGTCATACTATACCAGGACTTCTACAGTAAGCTTACTTGAACTTCTACTGTATAATTTCTTTGAAAGTTCAACAATAGAAGTTCAAGTAAGCTTCTTCTCCCTAAAATATTGTTTCAAAAGTGGAATAACATTCTGCACATTTACATGACATAAGTTTGCTTTGTTTAATTTACCTAGTCTAATCGTTCATCAGCCTTGCGCTCCTCCTAGGCTTTGGTTGTAGTGGTTTTTGCTTGACATGTACCTCTTCCTTTTCCTCTTCATCTTCCTCTTCCTCTTCCTCTTCATCGCACTCTTCCTATTCATCATCGTCTTCCTCTTCCTCTTCGTCTTCCTCTTCTTCCATGGTGTCTTCATCTTCGTCTTCCTCTTCATCTTCCACCACTTTCTTGTTGCTGGCTCTCGGTTTTGCTTTCTGTTTCTTCTCTAGATTTTTTGCTTGTCTTTTCAGCATCAGCGCGCTTCGGACATGTTCTTGCATTATGTGGTTCATACTTCTTGCATATGCTACAAAGTCTGCTGCTTGCTTTATGTGGGTGTGGTCCCTTGTTTTGTTCTATAACTTTGGGCTGTTGTTTTTGAACTTTGGGTTGCTTGACCTCCTCTGTATCGTTTCTTTCTAAGAGTGTTGGACAGGTGAGCTTGTTGTGTCCTGCAACCCTTTTGCACACACTACATTGCCTGTGTCCAAGTGGCACTCCGTTCCCATAGAGCACGATGACTCTTCCTGCAGGTGGTGCCTTTGTTTGAGCTCTCTCACTTTTCTTTGTTGCAGAAATTTTCTTCCTACCCTTTGTTTCAGAGTACAAAGGCAGTTTCATCGTCTCTTGCTGCCGCCGCTGCATTAATTGGTCAACACCCTGCTTGGATTGGTTGGCTTAAGCAGCGGCCGGGAGCATTTTAGCTGCATAATAATGAAGGTCATCTTCAATTTCAGCATCCTCTTCAGCCATCCTTTGGTCAGCATCCGCTCGATTTGCTGATTGTATTGCATCAAGCTCTTCCACTAGCCTCTTGAGAACATAGAAGGCTCTGTCATATTACTGGTTACATCTCATAGCTTTCTTGTTAACCATCAAATTTAGTTGCAGCAAGATGTCTTGCTTCGATAGTCTTGAGCTGCCATCTGATGCGGTCGTGTTGTAGTCCCTTGTATCAAATGTTGGTTCTGATTTTGCAGTCTTTGTGTACCGTTTGAGGATATACTTGTCTGGAAATTTGTCAGGCTTCTGGTAGTCTAGTATGTTCATGATGTGAAGGCAGAACAGGCCTGCATTTTTGTGATGAATGCAGAATACATAGTTTGTGAGCCAGCAATGAGTTTCATCTATTTGATATTATACTACTAGTTTAGGTATTTAATGAGTTTGTTTTTCCGCTCACCTGTGTGTGTCCATAGCTTGCATTCACACTCATATATTTCATTATCAGGGTCAGCTACAACCTGGAATTCATGCTTTGACCAGGCAAATCTTTCTTCATCATCATGACCAGCCTTGTTGTGGTAGTACACAAGGTACTTAGTGGGCCCTGTTGTAGGCTTTGCGCAAAATAGCATCGCTTTTCTTATCCTAGTCCTCATCTTGGTGTACACGGATCTCGTGTACTTGATAGACATGTCTTCCTCGTAGCCGTAAGTTGTTTTTGTCACAGGATTGGTCTGCACACATGTCAAGAAATAAGATATTAGTCCAAGCAGAGTCATTTTTTAAATACAATATGCACATGTTGAAGGAAGTCACAATATGACGGGGGTGTTTTTTTCTTTAATACCATCTGGTCATTGTTTGCTCGTTCTTCTTCTGCATCCGAGTTTGTATGCAGGCATTTACCTACCTAGCAAACTTGTGTAGGTTCTGGGTCCCCTTGACAAACCCTCTCTTGAGCATGTGATTCATGCTCTCGCTTCATTGTGTGGAAGTCATTCTAGCACAAAATATTCTTGTAATATGCTGAAATCCACATCTTCCTATCATTCCAGAGCTGCATCATCATCTGATCGTTCTGCAGGTTGAACTTCTGCACGAGTGTAGCCCAGGCAGTTTCAAACTCTGTAGGTATTAGCAACCAGTTTAAGATTTCTCTGAACATGTTTCATGTGTCATACTTTTTGTACAGCAACGCGAGGTATTCCTTGAACTTCTTCAGGACGTGCCATCGACATAGCTTGTGAACGGTGTTTGGGAATGATTGTGGTATAGCTTTCGCCATCGACGGGCACTGGTCTACATGAATTTAAAAAATGAAACTTGCTTCTTTTTACTGATGGTGAACTTATTCTATACAAGTACTTGAACTTCACAGGTAGTAGTAGGACTAACAAATAATGTGACATGTGTTTTTTCTTACAGCGGTGTTGTTGAACTTCTGTGGTACTAGTGCTTGAACTTCACATACATAACTATATTTTTCCTGAACATGTTTCATGTGTTTTTTCTTGCAACAGTGTCCTTTAACTTCTATGGTTCCTCTATTTGAACTTCACATCCATAACTATATTTTTTCTAAACATGTGACATATAATTTTGCTTCTTATACTGTTTTTGTTGGACTTCTGTGCTAACAGTGGTTGAACTGCTTGCTTAACATTATTTTCAGAAAAAAACCAGTGTACTCAGATACAAACCCATAGACTGTAAAATTGATGAAACTTGTAGAATTTTTTTGAACTTACCTGTTAGAATGCAAGTTGGATGTTTGTTGTTCATGCACCGTACAAACGTGTCGAACAGCCACTTGAATGACCTTGCACCTTCATCTCTAGTCAGGGCAACAACAAATATCGTTTACTGCAAGTGATGGTTTGTTCCAACAAACACTCCGAGAGGCATATGAAATCTGTTGGTCTTGTAAGTTGTGTCGAATGTGACGCAATCACCAAAGTCTTGATATCCTCCTCGACAGCTTGCATTGGACCAGAAAAGGTTTTTAACTGTTTTGTCGCTGCCTACTTGTATGTCATAGAAAAACTCATCATTGATTGCCTTCATGTCTTTAAAGAAAGATACAAGTTTCAACACATCATCCAAATCATCTTTCCTTGCATTCATTGCTTTCCTGCAAATTATATGCAAACATGCATTTTGTTATCTTTGCTAGCAAAGGGTTGTGATTTAGGATGCTATGTGCATTTTTGAAATACTTACTGGTTTAGTAGGTCTCGTCCGGTCATGCTTAGGAAGTAGCTTCCATCTTCATTTTCAGATAGCATGGACATGATTGTTGTATGCTTGACATCATGGTACTGCAGGAGCTTTACGTACTCTAGAATATTGGGGTCATAATTCTTGTGTGAGTGCAAGAATACCAGTATGTCATCAGATTGCATGAGGTGGTGATTGTGATTGTACTCAATGTCCACTACCACACATGTGTCATCCTCCTGCACCTTCACCCTCATTCTTGCGTTGCAGCCTATCCTCTGCGATGTTTTTGTTTCATTTCCTATCAGCCTCTGAAACAGAAGTTGCGTGTTTCCCTTGGAACGGGCAAACAAAATACTTGTGATTGTCATTCCCTCCCGTCTTCCTGATTCCAAAACCTGTGTGTCTAGCATATCTGTTATAAAATTCCCTTGCTTTCTCTACATTCTGGAATCGCATTTTTAGTCTTGGTATTAGATAATCCAGGAGATCCGGCATCTGCAGAAAAACAAAAAATAATGCAAACGGCATGTTAAAATGCAGTTTATGATCTTGTTATCCTGGAGGGAGTATAAAATTGGCAGATAATACACGATGCATATATAAACACCTAAATTTTTGTTTCACTTACGTGCGTGTATGATTGCAACTCCATTGGAGTCTGCTGCTGGCCCTCTGGGATGGGGCACGACGGAATTATCATAGCGGGATGCAGGAGTGGATCACGAGGAGGAAGGAGGGCTGAAGATGGCCTCTCTCTTGTTTGTGTCCTTTTTGCTTGAGGTGGTTGTGGAGGCATTGCGATCCTGGTTTTTGTTTGCTCTCTTGTTTTGTGAAGCAATCCATCTACCTTATGTCCTGTACAATTCTGAGTTGTAGCAGCAGCAGCAGCATCCAACGGTGGTAGTGTGCAGAGCACTCTTCTTCGTGTGTGTGTTCCTGTTGGATTTGTCCTGGGATCCGGTTTAGTTACTTCCCTTTGGCATTGACGAGGCACACCAGGTTAACCTCCAGAGTTACACGTAGGACTTGAGCTAAGCCCCTCCTCCATCGGCATGCTTGGGAGTCTGCTGGTGGATACAAAGAATCCGTGTGGGATTGCCGGCGTCACCCAATTAGGTGGAGGTGCAAAATTGTCTCCATGCATTTCGGGTGTCATCCAATTTTGGTGTGAAGCAGGTGGTGTGACTGAGGGAGTCCTGGACTAGGGGGTGTCTGGACAGCCAGACTATCATTATCCGCCGGACTCCAAGACTACGAAGATACAAGATTGAAGACTCCGTCCCGTGTCCGGATGGGACTTACGTTGGCATGGAAGGCAAGCTTGGCGATACGGATATGTAGATCTCCTACCATTGTAACCGACTCTGTGTAACCCTAGCCTCCTCCGGTGTCTATATAAACCGGAGGGCTTTAGTCCATAGGACAACATACATTACAACAATCATACCATAGGCTAGCTTCTAGGGTTTAGCCTCTTTGATCTCGTGGTAGATCCACTCTTGTACTACACATATCATCAATATTAATCAAGCAGGACGTAGGGTTTTACCTCCATCGAGAGGGCCCGAACCTGGGTAAAAACATCGTGTCCCTCGTCTCCTGTTACCATCCGCCTAGACACACAGTTCGGGACCCCCTACCCGAGATCCACCGGTTTTGACACCGACATTGGTGCTTTCATTGAGAGTTCCTCCGTGTCGTCACCGATAGAGCGGATGCCTCCACCCATCTTCAAAGACGGTGTTTTCGCTGAAGGGGCCTTGGACGCCGGCCAAACTATCCGGCTAGGTGGTTTTCTTATGACCGCCTGTCCGGCCGCCGCTTCGACAATGACTTCTCAAGTCGTCAGAAGCAATCTTCGCGTCAGCCCGAAAGCTGCCGAACAGTTGGATCCAATAGAGCTCTCGTCTGTTAACGAGCTCTTGGATCGCATCGCCGCCCTGGGAGTCGCTACGGACTACAACCAGATTGGGCTTAAAACCGATCTGAGAGAGATTAACTCTCCCCAGGCCACCCACCACGTCGCAGTGGTAGAGGAGCAATACGGAAACTCTTTGCCTGTATTGAAAACTATTCATGTCCGGATTCCTGAACCCTCCATGCCGGATTTCCGCGGAGGGACGGACTTCGATCGAGCATTGAACCTAAAATCATGCATCGCTCCGGACTTGCTGGATTGTGTCCAGCAAACCAAGCTTCAAAATTCGGAAACCCCTCGGCCTTTGAGCCCCAAGATGGGCAGGGATCCGGATTTTAGTCCACCCACCCGCCCAGACATATGCGATCTATCTCTAATACGGCAAGAGCCCGCTGAAACAGTACATCACTACTGGGCCAGATTCCTCCTGGTGATGGACAGGATAAAGGACTGCCGAGAGGAAAACGCAATCTCAATCTTCTGCAATAACTCCACGGACAAGGGAATACTAAACGCCATTGATCGTCGCAGAATTACACGCTTCACCGATCTGGCATCCATAGTACGAAAGTACTATGCGATGGAGAGTTTTCGGAAAACCGAAAATCAATTTTGGGATAATCCGGCCCCAAAACCAGTCCGCAGCAAAAGGGCGCCTTACACTCAGGCCCCAGATGCAAAAACGAAAAAACAAAAACCCAATAAGGGAAACGGAACCGTACTGGAGGGATGGCTCAATGGACCCTGTAAGCTTCATAGTACAAAGGGAGCCGTCCCAACACATAGCCTTCGAGCATGTTGGATATTACGGCAGGTGGCCAAAAGTGGCGAGGAGCTTCTAGCTCCGGGAAACCACTCCAACAATACCAGCATGGTATCAACAGTCTTCGAGACCTTCGCATCAAACAATATGCGAAAGCGAACAATCCGCAGACTCACCGAAGTCTACCAAGTAGCAACAGCAAATCCATGGAGCGACACAGCTATTACCTTCAACGCCAGCGACGAGCCTAAATTCTGAACAGCCAGAGCGCCAGCTGCACTGGTACTTAGTCCCATTGTGGACGGCTTTCGACTGACAAAAGTCCTCATGGATGGCGGCAGCGGACTAAACCTCATTTACGAGGAAACTCTGCGAAAAATGGAAATCGATTGGAGCCGTATTGAGCGAAGCAGCACAACCTTTAGAGGAATAATCCCCAGCCGGGAAGCGCGCTGCACTGGAAAAATCACACTCGATGTGGTGTTCGTCTCTCCGGACAATTACAGATCCGAAGAAGTCACGTTCCAAGTGGCCCCGTTCAGCAGCGGATATCACGCCATATTAGGACGAGAGGCATTCACAATTTTTCAAGCAGTACCTCACTACGGGTACATGAAGCTCAAAATGCCTGGGCCCAGCGGAATAATCACTCTCGTTAGTGATCCGGACATAGCACTTCGCGCCGAAAACAAGACAGCCGCACTAGCCCTCGAGGCACTATCCGAAGCCTTAGTGGCAGAAGAACTCACCACGCTGCGCTCCACGGTGAACAGGGACGATGTGATACTCGATAAAAGATCCAAGTCCACCTCCTTCAAACCAGCAGATGAAATAACAAAATTCCAGGTCCATCCAACGGACCCAACAAAGATGGCCTCCATTGGGGCACAATTGAACCCCGAAGTAGATGCCGCACTGCGTGAATTCCTTCGGGAAAATTGGGACATCTTCGCCTGGCATCCTTCGGATATGCCCGGGATCCCACGCAGGTTGGCAGAACACAGCCTAAACATCCTAAAAGGATTTAAGCCAGTCAAACAGGCTCTTCGACGATTTTCTGAACCCAAAAGATAGGCAATGGGAGAAGAGCTAGCCAAACTATTAGAAGCCGGATTCATCAGAGATATCAAACATCCGGACTGGCTAGCAAATCTAGTAATGGTACCAAAGAAGGACAAATCCTGGCGCCTCTGTGTCGATTTTAAAGACCTCAATAAGGCTTGCCCAAAGGATCCCTTCCCTCTCCCCCGCATCGACCAAATTATCGATGCTACCGCGGGGCACGATTCGTTGTGTTTCCTCGACGCATACTCTGGCTACCATCAAATCAAGATGGCAGAAGCAGACCAAGCCGCCACGGCATTCATCACCCCTTACGGACCATTCTGCTTCAACACGATGCCCTTCGGACTTAAAAACGCCGGCGCAACATATCAACGCATGATCCAAACATGTCTGGCCACCCAGATCGGCAAAACAGTCGAGGCATACGTAGACGACGTAGTCGTCAAAACAAAACAGGTCGAAACTCTAGTAGACAATTTGAGGCTCACATTCGACAACCTCAGAGCATATGACATCAAGCTGAATCCGGAAAAATGCGTTTTCGGCGTACCAGGCGGAAAGCTGCTGGGCTTGATTGTATCCGGTAGAGGAATCGAAGCAAACCCGGCTAAAATCCGAGCTCTGTCACAATTGGATATTCCAAAAGACCTCAAACAAATACAAAAATTAACAGGATGCGTGGCAGCTCTAAGCCGCTTTATCTCCCATCTAGGAGAAAAGGCATTGCCCCTTTATCACCTCCTTAGGCGCACAGAACACTTCGAGTGGACAGATGCTGCCACTACCAGACTCGAAGAAATAAAGGCCATATTGGCAACCAATCCGGTCCTGGCCGCGCCCAATCTGGGCGAACCAATGTTGTTATACATCGTGGCAACACATCAAGTTGTAAGCACGGTACTCGTCGTCGAACGAGAGACAGAAAGGCATAAATTCCCTCTTCAAAAACCAGTGTATTATGTATCCACTGTGTTAACCCCCTGCAAATCCCGTTACCCGCACTATCAGAAGATAGCATATGCGGTGTTCATGGCGTCCCGGAAACTCTGGCACTACTTTCAAGAGTGTTCGATAACAGTGGCCTCTGAAGTACCACTCAATGACATTATAAACAACCGCGACGCAACGGGCAGGATTGCAAAATGGGCCATTGAGCTCTTACCATTCAATATAACTTACAAACCTCGGCGAGCTATAAAGTCACAAGTTTTGGCTGACTTCGTCGCTGAATGGACCGAAGCCGAACTCCCTAAAGAGTACGGCGCATACTCCAATTGGGTTATGCATTTCGACGGCTCTAAAATGTTGGCCGGACTGGGGGCTGGCGTCGTATTGACGTCCCCAACCGGGGACACAATCCAGTACGTACTTCAAATAATGTACACAGACTCCAACAACGCAGCCGAATACGAGGCCCTATTACATGGTCTCTGGATGGCAGTCTCCATGGGTATTCAACGCCTAGAGGTGCGCGGGGACTCAAACCTTGCAATATCCCAAATAAATGGGGACTTTGACGCCAAGGATCCGAAAATGGCAGCATATCGCAATGCCTTTCTAAAAATGTCATCTCAGTTTGAAGGACTCGAATTCCATCACATAGCCCGAGATAATAACCAAGCGGCCGACGTACTGGCACGCATCGGTGCAAAACGTGATGCTGTCCCTCCAAATATCTTCCTGGAACGGCTCTTCAAGCCATCCGTACTATGGGAAGAGGATCCCGGAAGTGACAAACCGGAAAAAACCGAGCCAATCGGCGATTCAGCCGATGAGATAACACCGTCAGCCCACGACATAATGGCAGTAATCGCCCCGTGGACAGAACCATTCCTAGCCTACTTGCTTAGGCAGGAACTCCTCGAAGACCAAAACGAGGCCCGCTGCATAGTCCGGCGATCGAAAGCCTACAAGGTCCATGAGGGAGAACTTTATAAGAAAAGTACAACCGGAGTCCTTTAGAGGTGTATCTCCGAAGAGGAAGGGCGAAACCTCCTGGCTGAAATTCATGCCGGACTAGGCGGACACCGCGCAGCAGCCCGGGCCCTTGTAGGAAAGGCATTCCATACAGGATTTTATTGGCCGACGGCCCGGGCAGACGCGCAAGACTTAGTCCAGCGATGCGTTGGTTGTCATCTCTTTGCTAATCAGAGCCATATGCCACCCACCGCCCTCAAAACCATACCCATTACCTGGCCGTTCGTGGTCTGGGGGCTTGATATGGTTGGACCCCTTAAAGGGGGAACCCACAAGCAAAGGTACCTATTGGTCATGGTGGATAAATTCACCAAATGGATAGAGGCCAAACCGGTCAAAACGGCAGAGTCCGGACCAGTGATAGACTTTATATCAGGGGTAGTACACCGTTACGGAGTCCCCCATAGCATCATCACCGACAACGGCACGAACTTCACAGCCGACGAGGTTAAGTCATGGTGCAAAAATATGGGCATCAAGCTCGACTACGCTTCAGTTTATCACCCTCAAACCAACGATCAAGTGGAACGAGCAAATGGTCTAATAATGAGCGGCATTAAACCCAGACTAGTGAGGTCACTTACTAAATCTGACACACAATGGGTCGAGGAGCTCGACTCCGTACTCTGGGGGCTGCGGACAATGCCTAACCGTACTACCGGATTCACACCATTTTTATGGTATACGGCGCAGAGGCAGTCTTGCCCTGTGACATTATTCATGACTCACCTCGAGTGCGCATGTATGAGGAAAGAGAGGCTGAGCTTGATCGGCAGGACAGCTTGGACACATTGGAGGAAGAACGTGACATCGCGAAGGCTCGTTCCGCATTTTATCAACAGCAGGCCCGAAGATATCAAAGCAGAGAAGTACGGGCCAAGACTTACAACGTTGGTGAACTAGTTCTACGCCTGCCGGACAAGAAAAAGGACAAGCTCAAGCCCAAATGGGAGGGCCCCTTCATTATCGATCAAGTCCTGACCGGCGGAGCATACCGTCTACGAAATGCATCGGATAACCGACTCGAGCCGAACCCATGGAACGCAGCCCGCCTCCGACGATTCCATGCCTAGCGCCGGACTAAGAGTTCGTCCCCTTCCCCCGTCCAAACTTTTACACTTCGGCTGTCTTTTGTTTCTCTTTTTATGCCTTTTTATTTAAAATCCCTTATGGGCCTATTTTCGCATTTTTTGCATACGCATGATGTGCCATCCGCACTCATTATTCCTGGGGGCTTCTTTTACAGAAGCTCAATTACACGGGTTTCATACCCAGCACATGTGTCAAGCTTCCACATGTACCTTTTACTCGCCATTATATGCATCGATATGACTTAAGTTTTGGCCAAGCTGGGTTGCCTGGCTCCTGTGCTTACCCCTACGTTCCCGATTATTCGGCTAGGAGGTAAAGGGAGCACCTCTGCGATTGTTACTGCCGGGTCAGCCGGATGTGTACCTCAGACTGGGTGAAGCCGAAAGCTAGCGTTCTTAAGGGAATATTCGGTCGGTGACTTAAAAGATGACTTTTTACCTATTTATCTATCTTCCCCCAGATGTTTCACTGCTTTCTTTGCAGTCCGGACATGCACTTTAGGGCATGCCTCCCAGGGAAAGGAACCCTTAACGGAACTATTCTCCCTGGAAGATGTTTCTTACTAACCATGTAATATAACATAACTAGTTGGGCACTTGTCTGATAAAGCACTAATGACCCCTACGCCTGGTCTTCATGCATACCACGGTTGTTTCTTAACCAAAAAGGTATTCGGACACACTCCGGACTCTAGGGTCCCGAGGTTGAAGCGAAAAGGTCGGCAAAGACAAATGATCTACAATCCGGCTAGAAGGCATTTCACATGTCACTTCAAAGGAAAACATACATTGTCAAATTTATTGATTGTATTCCTCCTCAATCCCATCTAACAGGCTGTCTAACTTACAGTCCCGTTGGGAAAATTTAGCAGCCAACTCTACTTGGCTGTATACTAAACTCACAGGGATCTCCTTCCCATCGGGCCCCACCGGTCCAACTTCGGCCATATGGTTGGGATCCGCCTTCTCCGCGTCTTCACCATGGCCCAAGCCTCCCTGGCACCTTGACGGCAAGCCGAAATCTTCCACAAACAGAAGCGCTGCCGCACTCCCTGCAGCTTCTCTGCAAGCTCCCCGAGGCCCTCGGGTAGGGTGAGGGCTAGCCATAAAGCCTGAACGACGCCGCTCATTGCCTGCCGAACTCGTTCGAGCAGTTGCAGCAGCTCGGGAAGTTGATCACCCGTTGATACGGGCATCTCCTCCGCAGGGTGACCTGTGAGTATACCTACAAGACATACTATGTCAATTTGCTTCTTCGCCGAACTCTTCTTTTCAAAGGAGTTCGCTCAAGCACTTACTATAAATGCCGCGACGAAGCCGCTGATTCTCCTTAACAGAGCTGGATAGCTCGGCCCGAGCGCCTTTTAGCTCCTCTCCGAGCTTGGTGTTGGCATCCTGGAGCTTGTTCCTTTCTTGCTGCACCCTATTTAGCACACTCTCGCCGGCCTTCAGCTGGCGCAGCAATGCTTGCCTGTCCGGATCTTGTCCGGCGGCACCTGCAATGTCATTCTTAGACTTGCGCGCACGCCACACAACGCTTATATTTATTAATAAAAATGTGTTACCAGGTGGGGTCTCTGCGTCTCCTCCTGTGGCAGCAAGTGCGGCCTCAAGTTGGGCCTTGCAATCTTGCAGCTCCCGAGATAGCTGGGCATTCTTCTCGGTAAGAGCCCGTGTTTTCAAATGATCCTTAAATCAGTTAACATAACTACTTTAAGTCTCGGGGGCTACTGGTATATACAACCATTAAAATTCCCTTACCCGTATGTCTTTCACATACTGCTCCGTGGCTCTGGTAAAACCATCTTGAGCGGCACGGAGATGCGCGTCCCCTGCATTAAAGGCATCCAATGCCTCAGGGGAAAAGCACGCTTCACGAAATACTGTCCGGCGGCGCCTATGGTTCATGGCGCTCTCCACCTCAGACTTGGTGGCGGACAGTCTGTCGGTGTCCTCCGTTGGAGAAGGACCCGGCCCGCGTCTTGCGCTTGCCTCCCCCTCCAGGCTGGGCGCTGGAGCCTGGCCGGTGTAGGTTGGATCAGCAACTTCTGCGCCCGCAGTCCGGCGAGCGCTTTTTCTCCTACAAAGATCATGAGCACTCAGGCGTTTCCTAGGAACGTTGCTCTGAAAATTCAAATACGAGCTATACCTTTGCGGCGACGTTTCCGCCCGCACCGCGCTCCTTTTCCGCCTGCTAGTCGGGACTGGCCTCTGTTGGTCAGCCGCCGCGGGCTCAGCTTCCCGCCGTGAAGGCGCTTCCTGCAAAATACCATCGTTCGCGAAGGTTAGAAGTGGGCAGGGAAGAGATAATGGTGTTCGGACTTCGGTCGCGGTCACCTGGGAAGCCGGACATAGTCCGGGGTAGTCCGCCGTAATGGCGGCCAAAGCATTGTCTATGCTGAGCTGGTGAAACACCCCGTCGATCAGCTCCACCTCGATGTCCGGATCCTCTTCGGAGGCCGGATCTAGGGATCTTTCCGGATCCTCGGATTGCGGAGCAGGACTTACCATGTCCTCCACAGTCCGGCGTAGATCCTGCGCCGAAGACATAATGTAAGAAGCCTAAACTTCGAAAGCATGGGTTGAGCCCTTAAAGGTGTTCACTTACCCATCCTCTAGGGTTGATCATGGAAAACCCATTCAAAGGGTTCGTTCTAAGGAAGTCCTCCTTCTCCCCCTTGTACAGGCTGGACAGGATCTCCACCAGATCCTCGGTCGAATCCGGCCCTTTGCGGCCATGACGGGTGGCATCGTCTTCCCCGTTGAAATCCCACATGGGGTGGCCTCTGTATTGCAATGGCTGTACCCCCCGCATGATGCAAGTCGCCATGACTCCGATCATGGTCAAGCTAGAATGGTCCATTAATCTTATTCGGCCCATCAAGTAATGGACGCTCTTGTCTTCCTCCAATCGGGGGCTCCGTGGGCGCCAGCTGAGGCGTTTCTTCAAAGGAGCAGCACTAAACTCCGGGAGGCCGATCCGGACTGGGTCCGGCAGCGGAGCGTCTCCTATATAAAACCACTCTAAAGGCCAGTCTTCAGACGCCTTCTTGGGAGTGCCGGATGGGTATCCGGTTCCGGCAATGCGCCATATTTCGGCGCCGCCCACTTGATATATGGACCCCTCGTGAGAACGGGGTACGAGGCAGAACAGCCTCATCCACAATGCAAAATGGGGCTCAATGCCCAGGAATAGCTCACAAAGAGCTACGTAGCCCGCGATATGCAGGACAGAGGCGGGCGTGAGGTGGTGGAGCTGGAGTCCGTAGAACTCCAGGAGCCCGCGGAGGAATGGATGTATTGGGAATCCGAGTCCCCTTACCAGATAGGGGATGAAGCATACTCGCTCCCCCTTATTGGGGCTTGGGATAGCCTCCGCTTGCCTCCCACCTTGATAAGTAACCAGTCCGGCCCGGACTGGGACCATAAAGGCCGGAGGGAGAAATCCCCCCGTTTGGAGCTTCACTAGCTCGTTGTGCAAAACAGAGCACCTCCTCCAATTCCCCGGCGGTGGGCTGAGAGTGCGTGAAGAAGAGCCGCGTCGACGGTCCATGATGGAATGGATTTTTAGGTCAAAGGCACTCCGATGAAGTATTCGCGGTAGGAGGATGGTGTGGTTTGGATCTGGATTTTTGCCTCTTTTATAGGCGGACAACTCACACAACTAGGGGGTGAAACGTAAAAGACACCCTGGCTTTTCGCATTCGTGCGACGTGTGGAAGAGGGCCATTATTTGGCGTAGAAGCCAAGGAACACAGTATTCAAGATGAAGCCGGACACTGTTCGGCAGATACATGGAATTTGAAGGGAGAACCCGCCTTGCAACGCCGAAGACTATAAACGCGCTGGACTTATCGTCATTGAAGCCTGGTTCGGGGGCTACTGAGGGAGTCCTGGACTAGGGGGTGTCCGGACAGCCGGGCTATCATTATCCGCCGGACTCCAAGACTACGAAGATACAAGATTGAAGACTCCGTCCCGTGTCCGGATGGGACTTACCTTGGCGTGGAAGGCAAGCTTGGCGATACGGATATGTAGATCTCCTACCATTGTAACCGACTCTGTGTAACCCTAGCCTCCTCCGGTGTCTATATAAACCGGAGGGCTTTAGTCCGTAGGACAACATACATTACAACAATCATACCATAGGCTAGCTTCTAGGGTTTAGCCTCTTTGATCTCGTGGTAGATCCACTCTTGTACTACCCATATCATCAATATTAATCAAGCAGGACGTAGGGTTTTACCTCCATCGAGAGGGCCCGAACCTGGGTAAAAACATCGTGTCCCTCGTCTCCTGTTACCATCCGCCTAGACACACAGTTCGGGACCCCCTACCCGAGATCCGCCGGTTTTGACACCGACAGTGACCCTTTGAGGCGGTGGTGCAACACGTACAGGCTTAGGATTGTGTATTTGCTGTTGGGAACTTCTTATGCGTCGCCGATGCAAAATTGAAGAAGAAGGCAAGAAGGTCAGGCAAGGCAAAATTGAAGAAGAAGGCAAGAACTAGGAGGAAGTTCATCTACCGTTGCTGGATTTGAAGGCTCCGCCGATGCCGCCTTCACCACGGAGTTGCTCCGTTCGCCGCAGCTTGCATCAGGGCCGTCATCTGCTCTGCGAAGGCGTCGGGCTATGAGGATGGAAGGAGGACGAGGCTTCCGGAAGTCCATGGAGGCTTCGCCGCATCCAGGCGACGCGGGCTCCCTCGCGCCGTTGTTCGCTCGCACGCGCCAGTGGTCGGCCAGGATGTGGGACGGAGGTGTGGTGGCGGATCCGGTCGAGTAGGAGCTGGAGATGGAGGGGAGGCGGCATATCCGATCGGCCCGGAGCTAGAGACGGGGGGAGTCGCCGGATCCGGCGAAGTTCGGCGGTGAACCACGGGGGGAGGTCGGGGGTCGAGGCTGGGAAGGAGTGGCGAGGAGGGGGTCGGGGAGGGGCTGCTCGACCGGGATCGGTGTCCAGGTGGGATTAAGTCAGGCCGGGCCGGCAGTTCAGGAAAGTTCGAGAGCTGTCTTCGGGCCCTATATAGGGCTGCTGTGATCCAATCATCCAAATAACTATTCTATTCCTGGGTTGAGAATAGTGCTGACCTATATGTATTGATGGTAATAAAATAAAATTGTGAATATTGTTTACGTACTTCAAGGTCTTTAAAACTTCTGCCCGTCTCACAGGCCGTCTAGCGAATGAACTCGCAAACGTAGTATCCACATAAATTATTCCCTTGTCCCTGCCTCAAGCACTCTACAAGAATAGAGTTCAATCAAAATAATAATCAAGCATGATAGTGGTACTGAAACTAGAATCAAAGAGATGCGTGGACCTAGCTAGCTAGTACTACTTACCATGAGTTGTTGAAATCACAGCTCCTCTCTCCATTCACCCCTAGCCAGCTTGGTGAACTCTTTCCAAACCCTGCTGATAACCCACAAGTATAGGGGATCGCAATAGTTTTCGAGGGTAGAGTATTCAACCCAAATTTATTGATTCAACACAAGGGGAGCCAAAGAATATTCTCAAGTATTAGCAGTTGAGCTGTCAATTCAACCACACCTGGATAACTTAGCATCTGCAGCAAAGTATTTAGTCGCAAAGTAGTATGATAGTAATGGTAACAGTGATAAATGTAACGATAGCATTTTTGTAGTAATTGTAACAATAGCAACGAAAAAGTAAATAAGCAAAGCACAATATGTGAAAAGCTCGTTGGCATTGGATCAGTGATGGATAATTATGTCGGATGCGATTCCTCATGTAATAGTTATAACATAGGGTGACACGGAACTAGCTCCAGTTCATCAATGTAATGTAGGCATGTATTCCGAATATAGTCATACGTGCTTATGGAAAAGAACTTGCATGACATCTTTTGTCCTACCCTCCCGTGGCAGCGGGGTCCTAATGGAAACTAAGGGATATTAAGGCCTCCTTTTAATAGAGTACCGGACCAAAGCATTAACACATAGTGAATACATGAACTCCTCAAACTACGATCATCACCGAGAAGTATCCCGATTATTGTCACTTCGGGGTTTTTAGGTGACTACAGACTTGCAAGATAGGATCAAGAACTCACATATATTCATGAAAACATAATAGGTTCATATTTGAAATCATGGCACTCGGCCCCTAGTGACAAGCATTAAGCATAGCAAAGTCATAGCAACATCAATCTCAGAACATAGTGGATACTAGGGATCAAACCCTAACAAAACTAACTTGATTACATGGTAAATCTCATCCAACCCATCACTGTCCAGCAAGCCTACAATGGGATTACTCACGCACGGCGGTGAGCATCATGAAATTGGTGATGGAGGATGGTTGATGATGACGACGGCGACGAAATCCCCTCTCCGGAGCCCTGAATGGACTCCACATCAGCCCTCCCGAGAGAGATTAGGGCTTGGTGGAAGCTCCGTATCGTAAAACGTGATTGAAAGAACATGCGGTGCCCCCATGTTTGGTTTTGGCAATTGATGACAATCTCTATGGACTAATGGTTGCCTTGAGTTATATTTGAAGGGTTTTTCCATAGGCTTTTCTTGGAGTCCATTTGTTGGTCTCAAGGAGAGTTTGTGATGACCAAGGTGCTATTAAGGAATTATCCAAAGATTGGTCATGTGAGTGTTGAGCTTATTGCAAGCATGTATTGAAGAAGAAGATTGTGTGATCATTCATGTTTACCTTCAGGACATCATCCAAATGAATAGAGTTGGAAAGATTCAAGGTTGATCAAGACTAAGTCAAGAGTGAATCAAGTTGATCATCTCACAAAGCGTAGAAGATGTACCGAGAGGGATCAAGTGATCCCATGGTATGGTAAGCATTGTCCATTGCACTCTGTGTACTAACCCATGGTCTTCGTGAGAGTTCTTTGTGGGGTTAGGTTGCGGTGTGCAAGTTCAAGTGATGCATCACGAAGAGATCAAGTGCTTGAAGCTTGCCGTCCATTGTGGTGACAATGGACTTGTGAAGATGAGCGGAAGAGTGGCTCACCCATAGTGGAGTATGGGGGAGCAATCAACTACTCTTCATCGAGCCAACACAATCAAGAAAGGTGGTCCATCTTGAGGAGGAGTAGATCGTCATCATCTAGCTCAAGTGGACTTTGTGCAAGGCAAAGGTTTGCCCTTGATAGGTTTTCTATATTACCGGTCTCATGGTGGTAGTTGGGAGACCGGGTTTTAGGATCGATTGTCGTACTATCAAGGGGGGCTCTCGATGAGTTGCTTGATCGCATCATTCGTAGAGAGCTCAAACCATTGCATCCTTGCATCATCTTTATTGGTTCTTGTTTGGTTCTTCTCCTTATGAGATTTGGAGCTTTTGGTCATTTTCATGACAAGCTCGAGTTAATCTAAAACGGAGTTCACATGCATCTTCTACGATGTTTTCGATGTTGGAGGCTCTGCCGGTTCTTCTCTGTTGGAGGTTTCTCTCCTCTCTTGTTAGGCATACCTCCCATGCCTCTTCTTACTACTTGTTTTGATGCTACTCGTTGTCTTGTATCCAACAAGCTCGAGTTTGCTCAATTCGGAGCTCATTTGCAGAAGTTATGGCAGTTCTGGTTTTATTGTTTCCCTCTGTTGTCTTCTCGGCAAAATGAAGGACTCCTAGTGTTGCTGATCTGGGGCATGCGGTAGTACTGCTCTCCGGAGCGGTAGTATCGCAGGCCCTTGCGGTAGTACCGCAGTCCCCTGCGGTAGTACTGCAGGTGCTCACGGTAGTACTGCTCTGTGGGAGCGGTAGTACCGTGGCCTCAGGCCAGGCGCAGCTGCTCGAGCGGTTGTAGGGTCGGATGTAATATTTTACATCCGCGCCCTACGTGGTAGTACTGCGCCGCGGGCGCGGTAGTACCGTGGGCTCTGGCCAGGCTTAGCTGCATGAGCGGAAGTAGGGCGGATGTAATTTTTTACATCCGCGCCCTACGCGGTAGTACCGCTCTTCGTGTGCGGTAGTACCGTGCCGGAGTTTTGCGTAGGTCCTCCCTCAGCGGAAGGAGGTACGGAAGTAATTTTTTACTTCCGTGCTTTCTCTGCGCCTAGTGTTGCGTGCCTTACGGTAGTACCGTAGGGGCGCGCGGTAGTACCGCTCCGGCGGTTCTACCGCTCGTTGCCCTGTGCAACAGGCCTTCATCTGGCCAGTGCTCCACATGCGGTAGTACCGCAACCTGCGGCGGTAGTACTGCAGCCGACCACGGTAGTACCGCCGCTCCGTGCGGTAGTACCGCGTCGTGCGGGCTGAGTGAGGGGATAACGGTTGGATTTTCTCCCCACCTATAAAAGGGGGTCTTCTTCCCCATTGAGACCTTATCCTTTGAGCTCGTGTTCTTCCCCCATTGTTGACCTTCTTCGAGCTTGCTAACTCTCAATCCCTCCATGGATTCTTGCTAGTTTTTTGAGGGAAAAGAGAGAGGAGATCTAGATCCACATTTCCACCAATCACTTTCTCCTCTATGTGAGGGGAACTCCTTGGATCTAGATCTTGGAGTTCTCCTTCTTGTTCTTCCTTTCCTTTTCTTCCCTAGCATTAGTTGCTTCGGTGGGATTTGGGAGAGAAGGACTTGGGCACTCCGTGTGCCCTTGCCATTGCATTTGGTGCATCGGTTTGAGTTCTCCATGGTGATACGTGGAAGTTACAAGTTGAGAAGCTTATTACTCTTGGGTGCTCGGTGCCCTTGAGCTTGTTCCTCTTGGGTGCTTGGGCGCCCTAGACGGTTGGTGGTGTTCGGAGCTCAATCATTGTGGTGTAAAGCTCCGAGCAAGCGTCAGGGTCTCCAATTAGGTTGTGGAGATCGCCCCGAGCAATTTGACGGGTACCGGTGACCTCCCCCAAGGGTTGCCAAAGTGTACGGGTTCGGTGACCGCCCTCAAGGGTCCCTCAGTGGAATCACGCCATCTTGCATTGTGCGAGGGCTTGAGGAGATTACGGTGGCCCTAGTGGCTTCTTGGGGAGCATTGTGCCTCCACACTGCTCCAAACGGAGATTAGCATCCGCAAGGGTGTGAACTTCGGGATACATCATCGTCTCCGCGTGCCTTGATTATCTCTTACCCAAGCTCTTTACTTATGCACTATACTCTGTGATAGCCATATTGTTTCTTGTCATATATCTTGCTATCACATAGTTGTTTATCTTGCTTAGCATAAGTTGTTGGTGCACATAGGTGAGCCTAGTTGTTTTAAGTTTTGTGCTTGACAAATTAACCATTAGGTTTATTCCGCATTTGTTCAAGCCTAAACCATAATTATTTTAAAGCGCCTATTCACCCCCCTCTAGGCGACATCCACGATCTTTCAGCGATGAAACTTTCTCTCCGATTTTTTCCTCCGCGAAACCAAATATATAGAGTGGAGTTGAGGTCAGTGGAGCTCCAGGGGGCCCACGAGGCAGGGGCACGCCCAGAGGGAGGGGGCGCGCCGCCCACCCTCGTGGACAGGGTGTGGGCCCCCTGGCCTTGATTCTTTCGCCGGTATTTTTTATATTTTCCAAAAGTTATCTCCATGGCTTTTCAGGTCATTCCGAGAACTTTTGTTTTCTGCACAAAAATAACACCATGGCAGTTCTGCTGAAAACAGCATCAGTCCGGGTTTGTTTCATTCAAAATGCAAGTTAGAGTCCAAAACAAGGGAAACAGTGTTTGGAAAAGTAGATACGTTGGAGATGTATCAACTCCCCCAAGCTTAAACCTTTGCTTGTCCTCAAGCAATTCAGTTGACAAACTGAAAGTGATAAAGATAAACTTTTACAAACTCTGTTTGCTCTTGTTGTAAATATGTAAAGCCAGCATTCAAGTTTTTAGAAAAGATTATGAACTAACCATATTCACAATAACACTTAGGTCTCATGTTTACTCATATCAATGGCATAATCAACTAGCGAGCAATAATAATAAAACTCGTATGACAACACTTCTCAAAACAATCATAATTTGATATAACAAGATGGTACCTCGCTAGCCCTTTCTGAGACTGCAAAACATAAATGCAGAGCACCTTTAAAGATCAAGGACTGACTAAACATTGTAATTCATGGTAAAAGAGATCCAGTCAAGTCATACCCAGTATAAACTAATAGTAATGCATGCAAGTGACAGTGTGCTCTCCAGCGGGTGCTTTTTAATAAGAAGGTGATGACTCAACATAAAAGTAAATAGATAGGCCCTTCGCAGAGGGATGCAGGGATTTGTAGAGGTGCCAGAGCTCGATTTTAAAATAGAGATAAATAACATTCTGAGCGGTATACTTTCACTGCCAACGCAACAACTATGAGATCTCGATATCTTCCATGCTACATACATTATAGGCGGTTCCCAAACAGAATGGTAAAGTTTATACTCCCCCACCACCAACAAGCATCAATCCATGGCTTGCTCGAAACAACGAGTGCCTCCAACTAGCAACAACCCTGGGGGAGTTTTGTTTAATTATTTCAATTTGATTTGATCATTTTGATCATGGGACTGGGCATCCCGGTTACCAGCCATTTTCTCGTGAATGAGGATCGGAGTCCACTCCTCTTGAGAATAACCCACCTAGCATGGAACATACAGAAAAACCTAGTTGATACATGAGCTGCTCGAGCACACAAAACATAATTTCATTTGAAGGTTTGGAGTTTGGCACATACAAATTTTACTTAGAACGGCAGGTAGATACCACATATAGGAAGGTATGGTGGACTCATATGGAATAACTTTGGGGTTTATGGAATTTGGATGCACAAGCAATATTCCCTCTTAGTACAGGTGAAGGCTAGCAAGGGACTGGAAGCGACCAACTGAGAGAGCAACAATAGTCATGAACATGCATTAAAATTAATCAACACCGAGTGCAAGCATGAGTAGGATATAATCCACCATGGACATAAATATCGTGAAGGCTATGTTGATTTGTTTCAACTACATGCATGAACATGTGCCAAGTCAAGTCACTCGAATCATTCAAAGGATGATACCACCCTATCATACCATATCACAACCATTTTAATAACATGTTGGCATGCAAGGTAAACCATTATAAGCTCCTAGCTAATTAAGCATGACATAAGCAACTATAATCTCTAATTGTCATTGCAATCATGTTTATTCATAATAGGCTGAATCAGGAATGATGAACTCATCATATTTACAAAAACAAGAGAGGTCGAGTTCATACCAGCTTCTCTCATCTCAATCAGTCCATCATATATCATCATTATTGCCTTTCACTTGCACGACCGAATGGTGTGTATAATAATAATAGTGCACGTGCATTGGACTAAGCTGGAATCGGCAAGCATTCAATTCAAGGGAGAAGACAAGGTAATATGGGCTCTTGGTTAAATCAACAATCATGCATATGAGAGCCACTAAACATTTTCATTATGGTCTTCTCCTCTCGACCCCCAAAGGAAAGAAAAGAAAATAAAACTATTTACACGGGAAAGCTCCCAACAAGCAAAAGAAGAACGAGAAATCTTTTTGGGTTTTCATTTAATTACTACTACTAGCATGGAAATTAAACTAACTAATTTTTTTGGTTTTTCTTAAGGTTTATCAAACACACAAGAAGAAAACTAGAAAAAGAAATTAAACTAGCATGGATAATACAATGAAAAAGTATGAGCACCGACAACTAGAATAAGTGTGTGAACATGAATGTAATGTCGGTGAGAAATACGTACTCCCCGAAGCCTAGGCTTTTGGCCTAAGTTGGTCTATTGCCAAGGATAGCCTGGCTGATATCCGAAGTTATAACTGGGGTCGTACTGAGATGCAACAACCAATGCCTCCTGAGCTGCGGCATGGTGGCGAGCTGCCTCCGCTCTCCTCTCGTGTTCGGTTGCCTCCTCCCTGATTACAACATATCTTCTTTTTGCCTGATAATCAAAAAGGGCAGGAGCAGGGAGAGTAACATGGACAAAGCAACGTCTGTCAAAGATTAGTCGATACTGGAGGAATTGTTCATTCCTCACAAGAAAATGATGACTGACCATAGCGTCATAATCTAAATAAGCGGGAGGCAACTCCCTATCACCCTCAACGGAGGTATACCAAGATAATTAGCAACACGGGTCGCATAAATCCCTCCAAATAAACCATTATTGTGCAACCTAGGTGCAACTATTGCCCCCAAGTTGTAGTCTTTGTTACCTAATACAACATTCTTAAGAACACAAAGATCAAGGACACACATGTGACATGCTTCATCTTTACCGTTAATGCATCTACCAATGAAGAGAGCAAAATAATGTATAGCAAGAAAATGAATGCTCCCTATGGTAGCATGGTATTAAATAGCGGATAGTGGGCTGGTAGCGGATTGGGGTCCGCATAGCGGAATGCGGATAGTGGGTGATATTGCGGGCGCTATGTCCACATAGCGGATTTGTAAAAACACTAGATTGTTTTGTATATTTCTAGATCCTTCACAAAAAGTAATTACATTTAATTTGATTAATAGCAGATGCTATTGCACTAGCGCTATTGCGGACGCAATAGCGGATGCTATCTCTGCTATTTGAAACTATGTATGGTAGCTTGTGCTATACCTCTAGATTCTCCCACAGTGGTACTAGCAAGAAAGTCTTTATATTCAGATTTACGGGGTTCATTAACATTACCCCATTGCGGGAGTGTAACATTCCAAATTTTCAATTTGGAATGTTATACATTAGATCATCATTGCATATCATATTTTATTGCATTTTGGCTTGACCCTAGAAATTCTACGCAACTCAAGGACCCACGGAGAGAGTTGGGGATTTCGTTATTTTCATATTTGAGTTTTCTCAAATTTTGAAAAAGGATCAATTGGTTTTGATAAATTTCTTTTCTAATATTTCAAACATAAAAACATATGAGGGGAGATAAAATGACTTCTCCAAAATAAATGAAATATTAGAGCAAAAATATTAAAATCATTTTAGTCTTTTATTTGGAGTTTATTGCAATTTTATTTGAATTAGAAAATTGCACGTTTTCAAAATTGCATATTTTAGGCCAAGAAAATGTTCATCTTGTTCTAAATATTTTATTTAGACGATGAAAATTTCTTTTGGCATATTTAGATTTTTATTTATTTTTCTAGGATTTATTTTCGGCAGAATCTTATTTCTTTTTAAAAGTCAGCGCCTGACTGGGCCGAAGCCCAGCCAAGCCACGCCACCGCCGACATCGCCGGGTGAGTCCGAGCCGGACATGCCTCACCGCCGCCGTGCCCCCTCGCCCAGGCGCCTCCTCCCCCTCCCCTTAAAAGCCGAGCAAGGGGCCCCCTCGGGACCCCAAGCCGCCGTCACCGCCGCCCTCCACCACTGCAGCCGCTGCTCCCCGCCGCCCGCGAGTTGCCGGGGAGGGGAAGGGGAGTGGCTCTGGGGAAGAATGTTGGGGGCAAAGAGGGGAATACAATGGAGTTACCAAAGCAGCCCTTTTCCGTTCATGTCCCAGGGGTAAAATAGGAATATTGCAGGGCTAAACTTTCGGGCGCGTGATATTTCGATGTCAGCGGGAAGTTTGAAAGCTTTTGGCGCCTAAAATTATAAGTATTCTGCTCTCGTACGGCCGACTATGATATCATGGCCGACAATTTGTTTGTTTTGCACGCAAAAAAATGTGCAAGTTTTGAAAATCAATGTCTCCAACTCGAAACTTAGATTGTCCATTCAATTCAAATATGGATCATTGAGCTACTACAAGAAAATACCATCATACGGTCCAATTCAAATGAAATTCCAAATGTGTTTATCCTAAATATGATGACAAAAGCAAAAATGTGTATGTGTATGAATAAAGTGGACGATTATAAAGTTTGAACATGCCCGTATGTGTATATCTCTAGGTTTGATATATGAATTTGAAATCACGAAATCCCGGCTTAAAAAATGTACCTCCGTTTAAATGAATTACAAAAGCTAATGATGGAGTCGAATTCCAAAATTCCAATCAGTTTGTAATTCTGGTACATCAAGGTATATCACGCATGTTCAAAAGTATTGTTATCTCATAGTACAAACTGTGAAACAGATGGATCAACCATGAGTGCACAATATTCAATTACGCTAAAGTCCCTCAAATATAGACACCTCACTCTTTATCGGAAGTCAACCCCCCCACCACACACACACACACACATAGAGAAGTCGTTCTCTCCCCCAAACACCAACACACGAGCACATTAACACCCCTCTCTCTTGTAAAGTCTGGACCCCAACATAGGTCTCTATTACTTTGTCTCTCGGGCATGCGCACATCTCTTCTCTCACTCTCTAGGTCTCCTGCTATCTCTCTTACCCAAGCACACGCACTATGTAGAGTGTATATTTCCCATACACACAAAACGTCGCCCCCAAACGTCTATCTCCCTAGTTATGTGGTTCTCGCGCACTCACCTCACACACCACCCCCACTGCAAACAAGCACACTTTGTCTCCTTGTGCACCACTCTCCTCTTTCTATCTCTCCCACATGCGGACCCGCCCCAGCTCCTTCCCTGCATACATATATGTCGTGACTCTTTGCATAGCTCCCTAATGTATAATCGTTCTCGATTTCGCACATTGTTCTCAACACAATCTATTCTAGATCTCTCACGAAGTCCCTATCACACACACGATGACTCGCTTCCCTTGCGTCTCCGTTCATAGGCCAATTTCGGACAACATCAACATTGTCTCCCTATCTATACGCCATTTATGGACACAAACGACCCCTCTCGCCCCCTCTCTTCCTCTCTCTCTCTCTCTCCATCGCTAGCTCTCTCTTTCTCTCGCTCTCACACCCCTCTCCCACACACACACTCGATGTCTCTTCCAAATAGTCTGCTCCCCCAGCCCGCGCCCGTGCTATCCCACTACTACACATGTCACACCATTCCCCCTTCCCTTATACTAGGTTTACATCATCAGTGGTCTCTCTACTCCACGTACACTCTCTCCCTCTCACACACAAACGCGTGCACAAACACACACAAACACGCACAAACACCCATTTATCTGGATCCTCATCTCTCCCCATGTCCGCATGTGTTTCTCACACACTCACTCTCTAATTATGTATATGTGTCTCTGTGTTACACAACACAAATCCCCATGTACATGTCTCTCTCTATCCTCCACACACATAGACACAAAGAATCTATTATCATTGCCTCAGTCTCTAACATATCACACACGCACACTGTCTCTCTCTCTCTCTCTCGCAAACACGCTCAACAAGGGTTTCCCCATGAATAACTTACCCTCTATTCATCAATAGTCGTGGCAGTACGGCGAACATGAGACGTGAAAAAGAATAGATCTACACGTGCTTAGACCACCTAGTATGACTACTAGGACTAGAGCAAGCGAAAAAGCGCGCCGCCGTCACCCCCTCCTTGTCGGCGACGGGAAAATCTTTGTTTTACACAGTCGAGAAGTCATTGTGCTAAGGCCCCACATGCCGAGGCGTTGAATAGAATGTAGATGCTAGTTTACAGAAGCAAGTATCGATAATACATTTGTATCTCCATACTTATATTTCTTCTCTTATAAAAAACCGAGTTGGTGATGGTGGTACGTGTGCCATCTCGCAATATAGACCGTCCGATCTATATCTGACGGATGGAAATTAAACTAAAAGATACCCGCACCCCTCTCCACATTTGCAGACAAGGCCTTCCCTCGTTCATCCCTATCTCCAACAAACCTCATTGTTGAGCAATTAAGAAAGGAAGCCTCTGGAACAAACTGGCCTGGTGGCCGATGCCGGCGTTGTCAATCCCCATGCGTCACCCCACTCCTCTTCACCTTATCTCATATTTCTCGAGATATCATTAGTTTTTACACATGGGATTACTCCCGCAAGGGTCAATCACAACAAGTGTTTTATAAAAAAATGCATCTTGATGTTCCGTGCAATGCACGGATCTTGCTAGTACTCCTGCACAAGACTAAGTTGGTGATGCTGGTGTGTCTGCCATTCGTCATTTCTGACCATTAGATCTACATCTAATGATTGTGAGGTAAGTTGTTGCCTTTTCTCACCAACATCCCACTTGTCTACCAATTTGCAGAAAAACCTATAATTAGTATCTTAAAACCAACCACATCCCTCCCTGACCTCACCAAAACAGCCCAAGGAATATATTCTAATTGAAACATAATATATCTCTAGTGACATATGTATATCAAAATTAGAGTGCTTTGTACCAAGTTTGTGAATAAGTATCATTCTAATTATGATTTGTTGCAATGGACATGAACATTGCTAGTATTTCCAACCATGCATTTTTTCCTAGTATTCCATAGTTTTGAGTTTTCCATCAAGATATTAGTCACTCATGGTTGATACTTACTTTCAATCATGTACATATATGCACTATGTAACTAGCCTTGCTTATTGGCTTCCAAAGCTTAACTTTCACTCCTACTTACAATATGTAGAGTATTTAACAAAAACTACCACTTTCAACCAGCCCTAGGAAGAATCTATTGTACAAAAAATAGCAAAAACATACCCAAAATTTCTTAATCCACGCCAAAAACTACTACCTAGTACTCCTACCGATTAGGTTCGTTTAAACCCATTTATGACAGGGTTGGCCCACACGTCCGTGCTGACGAGGCAGCTTAAACCAACACATTTTGTTTGACCGTTGACACAAGGGACCCACATCTGACCTTCTATCTTGTTATTCCCCCTCAAATCATTATTTTTCCTGCACATTACTTCAAACAGTACAGATGCGTGTTCGTCGGTGGCGCCGGTGATGAGCGAGTTGGCCGCCGCTCCGCCGGACGGGCCGGACACCGCGCTGGCCTCCGCACGGGTTGGCAGGATGGCCCGAGCGTGACTCACGAGCGAGCAAGCCGCCACGCTGGCCTTTGCTCGAGCCAGATGGCTGGCCTGAGCACGGCGCGCATGAGCAAGCCGCCGCGCTGCCGTGCCAATCTAGCTAGCAAACCTTGCAGACAAGCAGCTGGACGAAGCTATCTTGGCTAGCTAGCGGCCGCGAGCGCCGGGCAGAGCTGAAATCTGGGCTGCCGCAACATGGGCTCCGCACCGCCGGCGGTTTTGACCTCGCCTTCTGCCAGCGGTGGTAGCTGCGTCCCATGGCCAAGGATGACTAGGTCGACGGGCCGGAGGTAGGAGGTCACTCGAGGATTTTTGTTGGTAAGAGCATGCACAATGGTTGATAAGGTAGTCTTATCTTAAGTCTGCCACATATGCAAGTGGTAGTAGTTTCTTGGCATTTTAGTGGTTTCTTGCATTATTAGGGGTTTCTTGTAAGGAACAATGTACGTACTACTAGCGACAAAAGGCGATTCTAGGTTGCGTTGTACTCCAACGAGTACTACTAGTGGTCGCGGGAGTGTATACCTCGTTTTTTGGGTTCGATCCCGGGTGAACGCATGGCGGCCTTTTAGAAAAAATAGCACTACTACACTTTGCTGCGAGCCAATATTTTACACGGGTAGTTTGAGTTTTGAAGTCGAACGGACGTGCGGCCCCACAATCTGGGTGCACTGGACAGTCTAGCCACGTGAACGGGGTTTCCTTCCCAGCATCCCGTGGCACGCGTTCTCGCCCTAGCCGCACCTCGCTTGCAGCTTCCTCATCAGCTAGTAGCATATTTAAACTAGCGCCTCCCAATTAAGCCCGAGGAGCCGGAAAAGCCTTGCGGGGCATTGGGAACTGTGCAATATGGCTCTGTACGTAAAGTGCTCTACTACTACTCTGTAGCTTGTGGCGTTGCACGCATGGACTTCACTCCATTATCAGCTCTACTATAAAAGAAATTCCTCTTGGCGTGTTTTTTTAAACGGAGGCAAAAGCTTTGCTTCATCTCATTCATAAAGAAGGAACTACTAACAAAGTTCGACGAGATCCATTACACCTCCACAAATGGAAGCGAAAAGCCTAGTCTCGCTGTATCAAATAACTCAAATGTTTTGCCCCCCGCAGTAACCGTCGCTGATAAACAGGCTGCTAGTGTGTGCGTGAGAGGAGCGGCTGAGTAGGCCAGCTACTCCTACGTGAGAGGAGCGGCTGAATATAGCACCAAGAGTACCCACTAGGACACTACGCAGGTGTACTTCCCCTGCATTGATAGTACATCGATGGTTCTAGAGAACAGTAGTACCCTCTACTTCCAACTGTAGCTCCTTGGCCCTGAGATTCAAGAGTTCAAAACTGGTGCACTATACTAGACTAGACTAGAAGTACAGTACATCGCTCTACTAGTTGAGAAAAGTAGTACTGGTACTGCTACAGTACGAGTACGTACTCCTCCGTCACATAATGTAAGACGTTTTTTGACACTAGTTGGCGTGTACAAAAAATGGCAAAAACATACCCAAAATTTCTTAATCCACGCCAAAAACTACTACATAGTGCCAAAAATTTCTTACTAGTGCTATTATTTACAGTATAATGCAATCCCATAACGATCCATAATGCTAGTACTAGTAGTAAATAATAGCCTCACCCCTTCGCCGAGGAACGATCTATAGTTGGAAGGGATGAGGCCCTGCGGTTACTACACTCTTATCTCCTCCTCGCCAGTTCCCCTCCCCCCGAAGAGAAAGCAGTTCGTCGCTGCTCCCATGGATTCGCCAGGCGGTTCTCCTCCTCGTCGGGGCTGGGAGACCTTGGACGGCAATCCTCTGGGAGAAATCGCACGCCGCTCCGACGTCCTCACCGCCGCAAGAGTCGGTGCTTCCTGCACCAACTTTTTCAAGATGCTGCTTAAACAGGCTTGGGAAAAGGCCATGCTTGTTGGTCTTCCATGCGTCCTCGAGGAGAAGGTTGTTCTATGGGACAATCCTTCGAACAGTCCACCGCTCCCTGGCCATGGTTGCACGTTGACCTTCGAGTTTGATCATGTAGTACTTAGTTATTCCATTTCCATCCCATAATTTCTCCGCTGCCCACCGTCTTATATATAGGTCTGGGTCGGTGCCAACGAAGATTGGCTTGCATACCTTCAGCCGGATACCACCATCATTTTGCACAACATCCACAGCAGTGCGGCCGTTCCGGTAGACCCCTTCTCCACCATTGGGATCGGCCTTCCGGACTAGCTGGGCTTGAATACGTATGATGATGCCTACATGAGATTGAAGAAGATAGCAATTGCGGACCCGCCGACAAAGCGAAGCGGCTACGATGATTACTATCTCATCGCGGTGTTCGACATAAGGATTGCCATCAATGCAAGACGCAGTAATGGCAGAGGCTGGCGCATGTTGGCGGCGACATATTTGTACCCCTACACGTTCGAAGACGCCGTGCGCCATCTAGGATGCATCTTCGCGGTGACAAGCCAGGGGACTTGTTTCATCTGGTTGCCATCCTACGGTATGTGAGATTACAAACGGAATGCACAAACCATCATTTGCATCCCTAACGGTACTCCATTATTTTGCAGGGACTAGTCATCCCCCGATCAAAATAAGATCGCCGATCCTGGATGTGCATTTGCATCCGCGATTCGGTCTAACCTGGAACCTTGTAGCTGACTTTGGCATATTGGGATCAACTATCTTAGCAGTCACTACCCATGGTACCACTGATGTGCAACATGGTCACACAATCTACCACGATCGGACCATCACCATCTACCCAGGTATTCCATTTTTTAACCCTCTCGCCTTCTCTTTCATTGTTGTACTAGTAGTATACTTAGTAGTACTAGTACGAGTACTTTTTACCTTGGAGGACGCGTATAGCTAGCTAGGCCCTTGAAGACTTGAACCCACTAGCTGCCACCATTTTTGTTTTTCCATGTCTTACTATCTCATCCATGTAGCCAAGAGTGTCTATATATAATAAGCCGGTTATTTTACTTCCTCTATACCGAAGTAGTACTATTTGCTGCACAGTATTACTGACCGCCATATTTGAGCACAACATTATTATGCATGGACCTTGACTATGTACGTCACCATGTGTCCAGATCTGGGATGCCGCGTGTACCAGATGAACGACGCCGAGTTCGACCCCCGTGATGCTACGTGGGTGCCGAGGAACACTCTTGGAGAGTACTCACTTTTAATCGGGGACAGCTACCCAATTGTGAAGCGGATGCGACCTTCCGTGCACGACATGGAAGGCTTGCCATTCATGAAGCATGGTTGTGTCTTCATTGCACACCGCCGGATGAACGGCATGCTGGGACACGCTATCCCTGATTTATGCCGCTTCAGCTTGGATGAGTCTCCATCGTGTGGAACCGGACTAGAAAGCTGTGATAATGATTCCTGTTGCCCACCACTATGGATCATGCCATCCATGAAGAACACCTGGGACTGGAACCTGGAGGAGGACATGCATGTAGCCCATCTATA
The DNA here is from genome assembly GCF_018294505.1 of Triticum aestivum. Taxonomy (NCBI): domain Eukaryota; kingdom Viridiplantae; phylum Streptophyta; class Magnoliopsida; order Poales; family Poaceae; genus Triticum; species Triticum aestivum. Next base: position 472,566,561 of record NC_057801.1, read on the forward strand.
ACGTGTAAGTGGAGTACGATAATTGTGAACGGTAGCGCTGTGAATATATGTAGACTAGTCGTGCACAAATTTATCACATGAATTGGAGATGAACTTGTGTGGCATACTGGCATTTGTCCTTTAGAATTTATTACTAGTAAATGTGTTATGTGTACGTGCAACTTGTGTGGTTGTTGCACGGGCTCCAACATGCTCTTTGAGAAAAAAGGTGGCACAGCTTTGGATATACGTGACGTGGCGGCATCATACAGTAGCATTGTTCGCTATAGTTGTAGTACACTCCTACTAGGACGACAACTCCTATAAAACCTTGTGCTTGGATCTTTGCCTCTTCGGGAGGTTCAACAGTTCGTACTCGTGTGAACCTTGCACTTGGCTCTTCGCCTCTTCGGAAGGTCCAACAATGATGATACTACAGTACAATATGCTTCTGGCAATCTGACACCGATTGAACTGCTGCACGTTCACCGCGAGGGCGAGGGCGAGGGCGAGGGAGAGGGAGAGGGAGAGGGAGAGGGAGAGGGCACTGTAGTCAAAACCCTCTCCTCGTCCTGTGAACCACCGCACGCATGGGCAAGGGAGAGGCGTAGTAAGCAAGCTTCTCCTCGTTCGGCGAGTTGACGGGACACATCAAAGTAGTACTAGTACTAGTAGTAGTCCATACTGCGTCCTTTCCGATTAATATGGCTTAATTTGAAACGAGAAAAATACACTGGCGGTCAACGTATGTAGCAATACGCTCTTTACGGTCACTATATATAGTTTCACGGCGATTATACGATCACTAGCTCATCGTAGAGCACTGTATTGCACCCTACTGACCGGCCACATAGTCGATGTGGCACTTTGTTGACTGGTTAAATTATCACCTGGTTTCTGGGTCCCACCTATCAGTTGGCAGAGCAAAGAAATAAGTTAAACAAAACTTTACGCAGGCACGACACGAGTCCAACCCTTGCGCGCGAACCGCCCTGGCTGTGTATGTGAGTGCATGCACGTGTCCTCCCTCGGTCTTCCAACAAAGAGTGTACATCGACTAAAAAACAAAGAGTGTAGTACATGATGTACATCTACACTTCCAATGCATTTAGCCTTTAATCTAAATCGATATTGATTGACTAATGCACCAACTTGTGCTGTAGGTATAGGCTACATGTCTATCCTTAATTACAGCATGCAACGGCCTTCATTTAATCTTCTTATCTCAATGGTCGCATGCACACATAAGTCTGCTACTTTTGGGCGTTAATTATGCCCTGGTCAATGTGTAAATCTCTAAATGTACAGTCTTTCACGGACGTAGGGAGTAGGTTGAGCACTTGAGAGTGAGTGTGTGTGTTGCGTCGTGTGCTGTGTGCCGCATGGGTGCGTGAGGGTTGCGTGCGTCCATGTGTACGTGTGAGTGTTGCATGTTGCATGCATGCATGCATGCATGCATGGGGCTTACTCCATCCCATTGACATGTTCATATTTCAAGCTTCCTCTGTTCCCTCCATATGGTGATACTCCCTCTGTTCCCAAATAGTATGGAGTAAAAGCCTCCCTCTATTCCCAAATACGGAGTATTTGTCTTTCTACAGATTTCAACAAGTGACTAGGTACGGAGCAAAATGAGTGAAGTGAGCATAGAGGCATAGGGATACTGTAGAAAGGAAGTCCTCGCGATCCATTATTCCCCATCTCGGTCAGAAAGAACTATTCAACTAGTCTTCACAGTGAAGTGACAATACACGCTGCAGCAGATGGGACACGTAATTAATAAGCTAAACCAACGTGTTGTTGTTACTAAATCAGCCTTACCCAGTACTGCCATCATGTTTGCCAGTAGAGCACGCTTCCGCAAATACGCCTACGCACCTATGTCCTCCATTAACTGACATATGGGCCCTCTTGTGGTAGACCCACATGTCATCGGTGTAACTATTTACACTCCGAAGGACGGTATATCCTGGTAGTAGTACTAGTAGAATTGAGATTTAATGCACTTTCTTCCCTGTCTTCCACTCTTCTTCCTCCTCTCTTCATCTTCCTCCTCTCTTCCCCATCGTCGGCCACACACCATTTACCCCCGCTCACTGCTCGCCCACCCGCGCCATCTTCCTTGGTAGCTCGCGCGTACCATATCCCCCCGCTCACTGCTCGGCCACACGAGGAGAAGCTTCTTTGCTCGCTCGCCTGAATCCACTTCCCCGCTGGCTCGCAGGCACCGAAAACCCCAATGGCAGAACCGACTGACATGCAGAGCCGCGACTGGAATTCCCTCCCCGATGTTCTCTTGGAGCAGATATGTAGTCGTATGGACCTACTCAGCACCGTCCGTCTGGCCGCATGCTCGGTGTCTTTGTACCATCTACTCGTCTGCAACCGGCTGGCTCTTTTCAAGACACCCTGCTTGCTGATGCCCGATCCTCGTAGGTGGCCCAGACACCGACTTGACGATCCTACGGAGGTTGCCGTGGTGCCCCTCGACATGCTACCACTACCCGTCCACATGTCCTTCATGCGCGGCCACTACTGGTCGGGCATGAAGGCCAACTGGATCGTCCTCATCCACCACACTGGGAGTCCGTGGCGTCTCGTGGATATCTACACCCAGGGAGAGATCACCCTTCCATCGTTGGATACCGCCGACATCGAGCCTCGCGGCCTGCCGGACACTCCTGCCTAATACGCACGAGACGCGTCAAGCTTTTGGCTCGACCTCTGTTTGCAGAAAGTTGTAATCTGTGAAGTGCCCACACCATCAGAAGACTACATGGATTACAAGCTCATTGCCTTGTTCAACATGGGATTAGTCTATCTGGAATCCGGTCGCCATACATGGTTATGTCTCATCATCAATCCTGTTGAGGCAACATTTCTGTCTGATGCTATAGTGCATGATGGCATCGTTTACGCGGTCGACACACAGATTGGCTGCCTATACTGGTGGAATCTATCGTCGTGTAATTGTTCTATCTCATCTCATCTTTACCTTATGAATACGACTGCCTGTTCATTTGTTACAAATTTAGAATGCATAGCATGTGTATAACCACATCATTGCTATGTGCTCCTCTCATTTCCTAGATTTTTATGACCACACATGTTATTGTTAGAGTTTATATGAGAACAATTGGCATCTAATGATTGTTAGAATACATATTATGAGCATAACATCATGATTGCTATATGTTACTCTCGTTTACAAGATTTTTATAACAACGCATGTTATTGCTTAGAGTTGATATGAGAACAGTAGTAGTAAGTGCTATGGTAGAATATGAGTAGGCGCTGTCATAGCTGTTTTCCTCTCATTGTTACATGATGTTTGAACCATGACATATTGCTAGAATATGAAAGCCATTGGCTTATTTTTTTAACTTGGGGTATGATTATGACCACGGCAATGCAATTCGCTGTCTATGATATGTGTCACTGTTATAATAATCTTAATTCCACACATACTATGAACATGATTGTTTATTTTTGTCCTTTTGGTCTCCAATTTGAATTGTTGCAGAAGACGCAAATGCGCTGGCCTTTCCAGGACCTGGAATCATACCAGCCGATGGGTGGTGGTTTATCGCTCGTTCAGCTGACGGTGGTCATTTGATGCTCATTCGCACGTACCAAATTGACCAAACCATTACATCAAACAACATGCAGTACAATGCATGGGGCATTCATGACATTGATGGCTATGGATGCTTCGTGTTCGAGAAAGATCCCAGCTCCGTTGGCCCAGGCGTATTCAACTAGAGGCGGGTTTACAGCCTCGACAACCACTCCTTGTTCCTCGGGCTCAATTATCCGATCATCCAACCAATCATCGAGCATATCACCGGCGATGATTATTGTGCTATGCAACTTCCATTCGCGAGGGGGGGCTGTGTTTACACATCATACCATGGGTTTCATGAATCACTGAGAGATCGTGGATGTCGCCTAGAGGGGGGGGTGAATAGGCACTTTAAAATAATTACGGTTAAGGCTTGAAGAAATGCGGAATAAACCTAGCGGTTAATTTGACAAGCACAAAACCTACAACAACTAGGCTCACCTATGTGCACCAACAACTTATGCTAAGCAAGGTAAACAACTAAGTGATAGCAAGATATATGACAAAGAACAATATGGCTACCACAAAGTAAAGTGCATAAGTAAAGGGCTCGGGTAAGATATAACCGAGGCACGCGGAGACGGTGATGTATCCCGAAATTCACACCCTTGCGGATGCTAATCTCCGTTTGGAGTGGTGTGGAGGCACAATGCTTCCCAAGAAGCCACTAGGGCCACCGTAATCTCCTCACGCCCTCGCACAATGCAAGATGCCATGATTCCACTAAGGGACCCTTGAGGGCGGTCACCGAACCCGTACAAATGGCAACCCTTGGGGACGGTCACCGAACCCGTACACTTTGGCAACCCTTGGGGGCGGTCACCGGAACCCGTCAAATTGCTCGGGGCGATCTCCACAACCTAATTGGAGACCCCGACGCTTGCCCGGAGCTTTACACCACAATGATTGAGCTCTGAACACCACCAACCGTCTAGGGCGCCCAAGCACCCAAGAGGAACAAGCTCAAGGGCACCAAACACCCAAGAGTAATAAGCTTCTCAACTTGTACCTTCCACGTATCACGTGGAGAACTCAAACCGATGCACCAAATGGAATGGCAAGGGCACATGGAGTGCCCAAGTCCTTCTCTCCCAAATCCCACCAAAACAACTAATGCTAGGGAGGAAAATGAGAGGAAAAACGAAAGAAGAACATGAAGAACTCCAAGATCTAGATCCAAGGGGTTCCCCTCACATAGAGGAGAAAGTGATTGGTGGAAATGTGGATCTAGATCTCCTCTCTCTTTTCCCTCAAAAAACTAGCAAGAATCCATGGAGGGATTGAGAGTTAGCAAGCTCGAAGAAGGTCAACAATGGGGGAAGAACACGAGCTCAAAGGATAAGGTCTCAATGGGGAAGAAGACCCCCTTTTATAGGTGGGGAGAAAATCCAACCATTATCCCCTCACTCAGCCCGCACGACGCGGTACTACCGCACGGAGCGGCGGTACTACCGCTGCAGGTTGCGGTACTACCGCATGTGGAGCACTGGCCAGATGAAGGCCTGTTGCACAGGGCAACGAGCGGTAGAACCGCCGGAGCGGTACTACCGCGTGCCCCTACGGTACTACCGTAAGGCAGGCAACACTAGGCGCAGAGAAAGCACAGAAGTAAAAAATTACTTCCGTACCTACTTCCGCTGAGGGAGGACCTACGCAAAACTCTGGCACGGTACTACCGCACACGAAGAGCGGTACTACCGCGTAGGGCGCGGATGTAAAAAATTAGATCCGCCCCTACTTCCGCTCATGCTGCTAAGCCTGGCCGGAGCCCACGGTACTACCGCGCCCGCTGTGCAGTACTACCGCGTAGGGCGCGGATGTAAAAAATTACATCCGCCCCTACAACCGCTCGAGCAGCTGCGCCTGGCCTGAGGCCACGGTACTACCGCTCCCACAGAGCGGTACTACCGTGAGCACCTGCAGTACTACCGCAGGGGACTGCGGTACTACCGCAAGGGCCTGCGGTACTACCGCTCCGGAGAGTAGTACTACCGCATGCCCCAGATCAGAAACACTAGGAGTCCTTCATTTTGAAGAGAAGACAACAGAGGGAAACAATAAAACCAGAACTGCCATAACTTCTGCAAATGAGCTCCGAATTAAGCAAACTCAAGCTAGTTGGATAGAGGAAGACGAGTAGCATCAAAACATCGAAGAACCGGCATACCCTCCAACATCGAAAACATCATAGAAGATGCAAGTGAACTCCGTTTTCGATGAACTCGAGCTTGTCATAACAATGACCAAAAGCTCCAAATCTCGCAAGTAGAAGAACCAAACAAGAACCCATAAAGATGATGCAAGGATGCAATGGTTTGAGCTCTCTACGAACGATACGATCAAGCAACTCATCGAGAGTCCCCCTTGATAGTACGACAATCGATCCTATAACCCGATCTCCCACAACTACCATGAGACCGGTAAAATAGAAAACCAATCAAGGGCAAACCTTTGCCTTGCACAAAGTCCATTTGAGCTAGATGATGACGATCTACTCCTCCTCAAGATGGACCACCTTACTTGATTGCGTTGGCTCGATGAAGACTAGTTGATTGCTCCCCCATACTCCACTATGGGTGAGCCACTCTTCCCCTCATCTTCACAAGTCCATTGTCACCACAATGGACGGCAAGCTTCAAGCACTTGATCTCTTCGTGATGCATCACTTGAACTTGCACACCGCAACCTAACCCCACTGAGAACTCTCATGAAGACCATGGGTTAGCACACAAAGCGCAATGGACAATGCTTACCATACCATGGGATCACTTGATCCCTCTCGGTACATCTTCTATGCTTTGTGAGTTGATCAACTTGATTCACTCTTGACTTAGTCTTGATCAACCTTGAATCTTTCCAACTCTCTTCATTTGGATGATGTCTTGAAGGTAAACATGAATGATCACACTATCTTCTTCTTCAAGACATGCTTGCAATAAGCTCAACACTCACATGACCAATCCACTACTAGGAAAAGGGCTATAGATAGGACTGATTCTAATGGCGCACCAGGTAAGTAGTGCGCCACTACTATATACTAATGGCGCACCGGTTGCTCATGCGCCATTAGTGTGGAAGACACTAATGGGTCACCGTGCTCACGGTGCGCAGGGATGGCAAAGTGCGCCATTAGTATATTTTTTTTACTTTTTTGCAAACCTACTAATGGCGCACTATGCCAAAGCCCAGTCGTGTTTATACCCGAAGCCAAATCCAAGACCGCGGGCGCAAACGTCACCGCGAAAAATGAGCCATGGGTACTGGCTTCCCAAGTGGACCAATGCTTCTTCATTACCGACCCGCCAAAGCCCAGTCGTGTTGTCGTGAGGAGAGGCAAAAGGAAGATCATCGGAATGGATGGAGTAGCCAATGAGCAAGACTTCGACAAGTACGGCGACCCGAAGATCGAACATGACGACGATGATGAAGTAGCAGCACACACCACAAGATGAAGCAGGACCACCCTACCTAAAGGACGTCCGTTCCACAGAAGAACTCCATTTGCGAAAAAGAAGGGCAAGAAGATTGTGAACAGATAGCTAGCTAAGATCGATTGTATTTAAATCGTAGTCTTCATTTCTCGATTGTATTTCATGGGCACTTTTTGATATCATGAATATTTTTAAATTTCATGGGCACTTTTTGAATTCATGAGGACACTTGATCTCGATCACCCTCCATCTCGATCTCGATTCCCCCTCCATCTTGATCTCGATCCCCGCACCCTCCCCTGCTCCACTGCCGCCGCTGATGATATTTTCAAGTAAGAAATTTGAACATATTTTTTAAAAAATTATTACTGTTTTTATAAGAAAATATTACTGTTATGATTTAAACAAGTTTGAACATATTTAAACACAAATAAATATAAAAAACAACATTTAAAATGCATAAAAAATTGGGGAGCCTGGGAATCGAACCCAGGACCTCCTGGTGTGTGTGCTGCGTGCTGACCAGTCAGGCTAGTGGGTGGGTTCTGTTGTAGATAGGGTTAGGTTGTAGATATGGTTAGTGGGCTAGATTAAAAAAAATTCTAATGGCGCACCGAGGGGTGGTGCACCTTTAGAATAGTCATACTTATGGCGCACGACTGGACGGTGCGCCATTAGAACCCTCCCCCTAGCTATCCTCTCTCCCTCTCGCCAGATCCCCTTCGACACTCTCTCCCTCGCCACCAGATGCACCCGCGCGCTGCCCCGACCCACGCCGCCGCCGCCCCCGCGCCTCCATCTCCGTCGCCGCCCCCAGTCAGCCCCTGCCCTGCCCCCCATCGCCGTCCGCTCCCAATCCACCCCTCCCTCGCCTTCACCGCACCCACCCACCCCCTCCCTCGCCTTCCCAGCCCTCGAGCTCCACCGTGCGAGGCGACAGGAAAGGCGGCGGGCAGAATCTGCGTCAACACCGGGCCGGCGAGCCGCGGAACCAGGGCGCGATGGCGCTCGACCCCTCCACCCCCCTCCACCTCTTCTTCCTCGGGTCGCCGCTGTCTTCCTCAACTTCGGCCACCTCTGTTGCTACTAAGCTGTCGCAGGGCCTCCTTGCGCCTCCCCGGTGAGCTCCGCCTCCTCTCCCCTCTTCCTTCTCGCGTGCCAAGAAATGCATAGCAATTATTTGCTTCACTTAGTCATTGATGGTCATTCAGTATGAAATTACAACCTGCAGGTATTGGTTGGAATGTGTAACTACAATTTACAGGGGAAATGTTTGCAGTTAAGTTATGTGGTTGGAAAGATCATGTGTCATTAGAAACTTGGAAGCTAAAAACATTGCGATCCTCACCATAAGGATGATTATATCTTCCATGCCTGAATAGCTCTGCCTAAATAATAAATAGACAAAGGTAAAACTAAACCATGCTCAGCGACGAGTGATTTCAGCTGACAACCTAAGCAAACTTGTTCATCATTACAAAAGCAAACTTGTTCAACATAACAAAAGCAAACTTGTTCAACATAACAAAAGCAAACTTGTTCAACCACATAACTACAAACTGAGACACAGTAGTAGGGGTCATCCCAATACCACAAACAAGTCAATATCCCTAGTAGTAGGGGTCATCCCAATGATCCTCCGCCTCTTGCCAGAGCTCCAAACCTTCTTTGGTGATTTCGATTTTCTTCCATGCCTCGTAGGTGACGTACGCATCTTTCGCGGCGTACTCGATGAGGTTGTTTGGCAGTGGGCTGTCCCCCCATAGTAGGTGGTCCGATTTCCCGTCGATCTTCTGCTTCATTTCCTTGTAGGATGGGTGGATGAGGCTGCCTGCAAACTCAGCCAAAGACTGCCACTTCTTTCCATTGTTTGGAACTCTCCATTTGCGCTGCAAGTCAACGTACTTGTCGGGGTTGATCTCTAAACCAGACAACTTCAGCTTCTCCTTGTCGCCTCCAATGCAGAAGCCAACAAAGGTGTACAGCTTCTTCTCCTGCAGGAGCGGGCAGAGTTCTTGGGCCTGCATCAAATTAATCTGGTGCATCAAATTCATCTACTTCAAAAACTTCAGAAACTACAGAATTAAAATGGGTTCAGTTGAAGCAAAATTCAGTTAAAATAGCATCTTCAGTTCTGACCAAAATTCAGTTAAAACAGTATGATCACAACAACTACTAAATGATCACAACAACTACAAGACAACATTCTGTATGATCAAAACAGCAAGCATAACATCTCAATGATGTATTTTTTTTGCAATCTTTTGCATTACAAGACAACATTCATAACAGCTACTAAATGATCACAAAAACTTCTAGACAACATTCTGTATGATCACCAAAAAACTACTATTAGACAGAAACTTCATAACTTCAGAAGTAGTATTGCATCTACTTCAGAACTTCATAACTATTGCATCTACTTCAGAAACTACTAATTAGAGAGAAACTTCAGAACTGGATGTTTTTACCATTTGGTTGCCGCGGTGATGTGGTGTACCAGGACGAGATCCTCCACCCATAACTGCAGAACTGCAGCAATTTGCGGAGGTTTGTCTTCCCTGGTATACTCGACATCAACACCGATATTCCGAGGAAGCATGCCGCCGAGCCTCCTCCTCATCTTGCGGATCATCTTGTCGGCTTCGTCTGGATTGCTGGTGCATACGACATCCAACGGTTCCTTCAGGTGGATATCAACCTTGAGCGGCACGGTGTAGTCCCGCTTCTGCCCGGGGACCGGAACGTCGTCGTCGACCACCAGCGGCTCCTTGCCAGACGCCTCACCATGGTGATGCTTGGCAGACGGAGGGGAGTTGCTCCATGATGCCTCCGCCATTCTCTTGGCAGACGGAGGGGAGTTGCTCCATGATTCCTCTGCCATTGCCCTCCTGGCCAGCGATGGTGGAGGCAGAGGGGAGTTGCTTGATGCTGGAGGCAGAGGGAGGTAGAGGGAGGAAGATGGAGCGGCATTGGAATGAGGAGGGAGGCAGAGGGAGGAAGATGGAGCGGCAATGGAATAGGAGGGGAGTTACCTGGACGTGGGGAGTTGCCTCTAAAACTCAAACGTCCTGCCCTTTGGAGGGGAGACGTGGGCCCTCGAAAACTCTGGAGGGGAGATGTGGGCCCTCCTGTTTCTGAAACGTCCAGGAGGGGAGACGTGGTAAAATTCAATTATAATGTGTTTGTCCCGCGTTCAAATTTGTAGCTTTTTTGCTCTCTATTTCTCTTCTTATTCAGTGATTACACAACTAACAGAAAACGAGAAACTAGGCCACTTCCGGGTCGTGAGCACTGCCATCCCAGTGCTCCCCGCGCGTCACCCGCGATGCAACCATGACCATCTAGTTCGTGCCATCCCATGGTCGGGTCAGGGCCGCGGAGAAACCTAACAAACTACGACCGAGGCGCAGCTCGGATTATTTGAAACTGAAAGCAAACTTCTCTAATGAAACTGACAGAGACTGAAAACTACACCTATATCTGACGAAACTGAAGGTGTTCTTCAGCAGCTGATTAAAATTCAGTTAACAACAACATCAGTAAAATTCAGTTAATTAACTGAAGAAGAGAAGAGAGAAAGTAGAGAGCAAGAGGAGTACTTGCATTAACTAAAACGTTTTACTTTAAACTTGCATGCATTCTTTGCTTGTTTATATTCATTCTTGTAAACTGAACATGCTCATCTATCTATCTATCTATCTATCTACCTGCTTAAGTATGTATGTATGCATTGTATTTTTATTTCCTGAAGAAAAACTTTATATATATTCATACTGATGTTGACTCTATAAATCATACTTATTGGACATGTTTTATGTGTTGATCCATCAATTGATCACATTGAGAAAGACCATCGTGTCTCCGACCATTTTGCAAAGGTCATGTCTCCGATCATCGTGTCGTGATGAATTTGCAGGTACCCCAAGAGGCCCTTGAGTTTGTCGGAATGTTGATTAAATTCCGTTCCGGCAAATTCAGGTACTCCATATGTCCTATTTTCAGCAAAGGTCGTGCTGAAATTTTCCGTGAATTTTAGCATGACTTTGCTAAAAATAGGACATATGGGGTACTTGCGACTAATGCATGGGCCGGGGTATCTTAGTACTTAGTTAAGTAGGATCAACTGCCCCGCCATTCTTGCTGCATTAAACCATAGGTGGCAATAGAGCCAAGTGATTAGGCCCAACTTAGAATTCTCCTTAGCATCAATAAACCCTAGATGATAAACCCAACATAGGTGGCAATAGAGCCAAGTGATTAGGCCCAACCTAGGGTGCCTCGGCATCGATAAACCCTAAATGATGAAAACTTAGTTTGGCTGCCCCGGATGCCTCAGTGTCGATGAGAACCTAAATGATGTACGCTTAGGCTTTTAGGGTGCCTCGGCGTCGACAAATCCTAAATGATGAAAGCCTAGGCTTTTAGGGTGCCTCGGTGTCGACAAACCCTAAATGATGAGACCATGATCTTGTTCCTTGACAATAACCAACTTTTTGACCAAACTTTTTTCCTATTTAGAGCGAAACATGGCCCACAACGATGAGGCCGGTGGTTCGGGCGGCAAGCAATTCTGGGAGCTATCCCAGGAGATGGAGGAACAACCTCACCGCTATGAGGACGCCGCGGAATACACCGATCCTGATTACACAACCCCTAGTGTCGTCGGGGATGACACCACTGATGGTGCCGCCGAGGATGCCACCACTGATGATGGCGGCACACACACAGATGGCAGCCAATCAAAGAAGCAAAGGAAGGACCGGCGTCCGAATGCGCTCCGCACCGTCAAGGAGGAATTCACTCAAGTACAAGGGTAAGGTTCCCGGAGTCTACGACGACTGGGAGGAGTGTCGGAGACAGGTTCACCATTTCAGCGGTAACAGTTACAAAGGGTACACCACTAGGGCGGAGGCCGAATCTAGATATGCCCGCTATCTAGCGAGAGAGAGGAGGGAGCATTGGAGGAATCAGATGAGGACCAGTTTGATCGCGTTGATGCTCATCGTGATGACCACAACTCTCTTTTATGTGATGGTAGTTTAGATGATCGATATCGACTTGTAATGTGAAGACAAACTCGATACTCGCGGTCTTGAGACTTGTAATGTTTTATCTTTGTTCGATCTTTTGAATTCGGAGACTAATATGATGAATTGTATTCGGAGACTAATCTTCTATTGTATTCGATGAATCTGATGTTGCTGTGTGCTGCTGTCTATATTCTGTCCAATAATATATTTTGTAACCTGTGCAAAAATCAGAAAAGCAAAAAAAAACCAAATATTCATACTAATGGCGCATCAAGGCAGAGTGCGCCATTAGTATGCCAAAGGATACTAATGGCGCATCAAGGCAGAGTGCGCCATTAGTGTGACAAAGCACATGGTTACATATGCCCCCCCGGGATGCATACTAATGGCGCATGGAGTTACATACTAATGGCGCACTGCCTGGTGCGCCATTAGTATACCAGATACTAATGGCGCACCAGTGGCGCGCCATTAGTAAAAAATTCTAATGGCGTGCTACTAATGGCGCACCGGTAGTGCTCCATTAGTAGGAAAAACCGGTGCACCATTAGTAGGCCTTTTCCTAGTAGTGATCTTTGGATAATTCCTTAATAGCACCTTCGTCAACTCATAAACTCCTTGAAACCAACACATGGACTTCAAGAAATGCCTATGTAAAAATCCTTAAAATATAACTCAATGCAACCATTAGTCCATAGAGAATGTCATCAATTACCAAAACCACATATGGGGGCACCGCATGTCCTTTCAATCACCATATCCAGAGATTCGTCGACACAGCTTGTTGCCAGATAATCTTCAGTGTGTGAAAGGCATCAAGCTTCCATGCGATGGATGGCTTTTGCAAACCCGACATGCGGCGATGTGGTTCATGCCAACAGCAAATATGCACAACTTGATTCGTGCTGATATCTAGACTGAGCGATGTATTCTGCTGCTGTAGCACGACCCTCTTTTGTTGGATATTATGTACTGTTGTTAGTTTGAAGCACTCCTCTGGTCTGAAGGATAGGTACCTTCCTGGGATCAAGTGCATCCTAACTCACCTACGTAGGATGTACTGATAATGATGATGGAGATGCTGTGCAGAAGCCATATATATATATATATATATATATATATATATATATATATTAGTTAGGCTTCAAGTGCGTACTTGTTAGTTAAACCTATGTATAAATTGTGACACTAAATACGACTAGTAAGTAGTAGTATAGTAGCAGTACTAGTATACGTCGGTCAAATTATTCATCATGTCCACACATTGAATTAACGTGAGAACACGCTGCGCGTGAGGTGACACAAGAATCCCGGCGGCGTGTTCGGGTATTCTGGACTTCAGATTTGGAGTACCACTTATCTGTCAAAATCTTTCATCATTCACTTAAAACAGTCGATTGATCATACATTGAGTACCATATAACTAGAATTACCGATGCAAGTTGAAGAAGGATTGGCCCGTGCTGCCGGCTGGCGTCAAGTTCGATCCCACGGATCAGGAGCTGATCGAGCACCTTGAGGCCAAAGTGAGTGCTGACAGCGCGAGATTTTAGTCTCTCATCGATTTGTTCATACCAACCATCGACAGCGAGCACGGCATATGCTACACCCAACCTGAGAAACTTCCAGGTAAGACACCGATCGGCTGTCTACTTGCGCAAACATATTCCTTTGTTTATAGCTCTGTTTTTCTTTTTAGATGCAGACCTGGTGAAGCAATTACAATTTGACAGTTAATAAAAAGTGAAACAAGTGACCGCAACATGCCAAAGATGTTATGAAAATGCCAACTAGGTACACTAAAACCTGTATTCCACAATACTGTAGGTATCACACTGAGTGGCCTAAGGAAGCATTTCTTCTAGCGCAATTCCAAGGCGTTCAAAAGGGGCACGTGGACGCATCGCAAGATACAGTCGGAGTGCGGCATGCACGCGATGTGGCACAAGACCGGCAATACCTTGCCGGTGATGGTCAACGGCCGGCAGACGGGCAGCAAAAAAGGTTCTGGTGCTGCACTCCAACAGGAACTTCGACCAGCAGAGGACCAACTGGGTGATGCACCAGTACCACCTCGGGGACCTGGAGCAAGAGAAGGAGCGGGAACTGGTCCTCTGCAAGATTTTCTACCAGACGAACACTAGGGCCAGGAGTAAAAAGATTATAAGTTAGTTTGGTATTGGTAGTTGTACTACCTTGTCGTCCGCAAGTTGGTATTGTTGTTAACGATCTTTTGGTATGAACTTGCATTTGCTTCCAACCATCATGCTGAGGGTCGGCGTGGATATAAAGCTGAATCATTTGTTTCGAGACGAATTTTCAGGCACCTGATTTTTATTTGATGGATAGCATAAGCACCCGCCGTTCAAATTCCCAGTTCTCCAATTTTTTCGAAACAAGTGCATGAACTTATTATCATGATAAAAAACAATATCCGTGCTGCATCCCAGTTATCAGTCTGTACTTGCAGAATTCTCTCGTTTATTGAGCATGTATATTGTTTTTTCAGGTCGAGCAAGTTTCAACTGGGCTGCAGACTGCCCAGGGTTGGTTTTGTTTTTAACAGGCCCAGCCCATGATGACAACGGGGCACAAAGATCCAGCAGGTATCTACTGGCCTCTGGCCTGCCAGCATTAGTTATATTTTGTCTTACAACATCCGCATGCAGTTTTTTTACTGAATCAAACACACAACCCAGTTCTATTTTCCTCTTGAAACGCATGTCCTACATCCGTTCATATTTACATCCTTATTTTTGTTGTTTTTTCCCACCCAGCGCTGATTTTTTTACCACTGGTTTTCCCTTAAACCAATTCAATTGTCCCACGTCTTATTTGCTTAGAAAAACAAACGATTTTTTGGCAAATCAATAAGTTCTTGAAAAAATGTTTATCATTTCGGGATTACAACAGTTTGGACTCCACCGAAATATGCAAAATAAGGTTGAACTTTTTGACTGTGGTCCTGGGCAGAAAATGGGCTGTAAAAAATTACTTAAGAATTAGCAAATGGGCTACAAATTATAAAAAATAGCAAATGGGCTTTATGTTGTCTGCCACAGATTTGGAGGCTGACTTGTGGGCCTACTAAGTTCATGCGTACACAAGGTTTCTCAAAAAAGAAATTTAGTTAACAATCGACTCTACCAGCGTCAGACCGTTAGATGTCAATCTAACGGCAATCGTGCTTCTTTAGTCTCTGATCTTCCTGCCCCAGCCGCCCAAACCAGCACCGTCAGAACCGCCTGCTCCCGCCTCCCGTGGCCGGCAGTGCTGCCGGGCAGGCCTCACGTCCCCATCATACTCGCATCCCTGGCCTGTCTATCCCTCTACTCACCCACACCTCCTGTTATTTTCCGGCGACGGCAAACGAACCAGCCAACCCTCGTACTCTCCACCGCGTGGGCAGCCACTACCGTGTCTTCCCCGGCTCTGTGTCGTTCCCTTCGTAGGCCTCGCCGTCCTCCACTGCCCTGGTGCTCTCGGCACGGCGTGGTCAACGATGTCCATCCAACGGCCGTAGTGCTTATTCAACCTCTGGTCTTCTTGCCCCAGCCGCCCAAAGTAGCGCCGGTCGTGCCACATGCTCCTGCCTCCCGTGGCCGGCTGTGCTGCCGCGGAGGCCTCACTGTCCCTGTACTACTCCCACCGCTGGCCAGGCCATCCCTCCACTCACCCACTCCCCCTGTTATTCTGCGACGACGGCGGCCTCACACCGCAGCCGAACCAGTGAACCCTCGTACTCCTCTCCGCGTGGGCATCCACTGCCGCGTCTTCCCCGGCTCCGCGTCGTCCCCTTCCTAGGCCTCGCTGTCGTCGTCCCCTTCCTAGGTGTTGATAGGCTGACAGCTGGGTCCACGACAGCCCCAAGGAAGTGCCTCCTTATTACGCGCAAAATAATTATTCCTCCACCTGACGGCAGGGACCCACCGGACGGGCCACCAGTATTTCGTAGAAAAACGTTTCCCCCCTGACTGCTGGGACCCACCAGACGGGCCACCGTATTTCGCGAAAAAAACGTTTGCCCCTGACTGCTGGGACCCACCGGACGGACCACCGTATTTTGCGAAAAAAACGTTCCCCCCGCTATCAGCTCGGACCCACCGGAAGTGCCTCCTTATTACGCACAAAAAAAATGAATACCCCTCCGCTAGCTGGGACCCACCATGGTGGGAGGCTGACTTGTGGGAATACTAAGTTGACGGGGATGGAGGGCTTTGTCAACTTAGTCAATATGAACGATTCTAGCTCCAGTGACCGTACGATGTCCATCCAACGGTCGTCATGCTTCTTCTATCTCTGCTCTTCCTACTCCAGCCGATCAAACAAGCGCCGGCAGGACTGCCTGCTCCCTCTTCCCCGTGGCCGGCTGTGCTGCTGCGCAGCCCTCACCGCCCCACCGTTCCCCATTGCTGGCCTAGCCATCCCTCTACTCACCCACATCTGCTGTTATTCTCCGGCGATGGTAGATGAACCAATAAACCCTCGTACAGTCGTACTCCCCTCCGCGCGGGAAACAACTGCCGAGTCTTCCCTGCCTCCGTGTCGTTCCCTTCCTAGGCCTCGCCATCGTCCACCGCCCTGGTGCTCTCGGCGCGGCCTGGTCAACGTGGTCAACAACCGACATGCATCTGAAGTGGACTGTACGTGGAGAGGCTGACAGCTGGGTCCACGGCTGCACGCAAGGAAATGCCTCCTTATTACGCGCAAAATAATGATTCCTCCACCTGACATCGGGACCCACCAAAAGGGCCTCTGTATTTCGTGAAAAAAATGTTACCGCCGCTGACAGCTCGGACCCACCAGCTATATCTTCGCACGCAAGGAAGTGCCTCCTTATTACGCACAAAAAAGATGAATACTCCCCATGTTAGTTGGGACCCAGTATAGTGGCAGGCTGACTTGTGGGCCTACTAAGTTGACGGGGACGGAGGGCTTTGTCAACTTAGTCAATATGCACGATTCTAGCTCCAGTGACCGTATGATGTCCATCCAACGGCCGTAGTGCTTCTTCAACCTCTCGTCTTCATGCTCCAGCCGACCAAACCAGCGCCGGTCGTACCTCGTGCTCCTACCTCCCGTGGCCGGCTGCGATGCGGCGGAGGCCTCACCGCCCCCTACTACTCCCACCGCTGGCCAGGCCATCCCTCTACTCACCCACACCCCCTGTTATTCTGCGGCGAAGGCAGCCTCACACTGCAGTGAACCAGTGAACCCTCGTACTCCTCTACGCGTGGGCATCCACTGTCGCGTCTTCCCCGGCTCTGCGTTGTCCCCTTCCTAGGCCTCGCCTCGTCCACCGCCCTGGTGCTCTCGGCGTGGCGTGGTCAACGTGGTCAAGGAACTGCTTCCATCGGACGTGGACTGTACGTGGAGAGGCTGACAGCTGGGTCCACGGCCGCAGCAAGGAAGTGCCTTCTTATTATGTGCAAAATAATTATTCCTCCACCTGACAGCGGGGACCCACCGGACGGGCCACCGTATTTCGCGAAAAAAATGTTTCCCCCTGACTGCTGGGACCCACCAGCTACATCTTCGCACGCAAGGAAGTGCGTCTGGGCAAAAAAAAACGATTCGCCCCCCTGACTGCTTGGACCCACCAGCTACATCTTCGCACGCAAGGAAGTGCCTGACAGTCGGGACCCACCTGGTCGAAGCGTACGTAGCGTTGTCATTCTGGTCGCGAATGTGTACGTACATATATACTGGTGGATGTAGAGGCGCACACGTGTTGTAGTAGAGGCGCGTACGTGTCGTAGTAGATGCGCGCACGTAGCATGTACACGTACGTACAACGGCCAGGGTGCAAGAAAGAAAATACGACCACATACGTACATACGGGCGGGGTCTCGAACGCCTACTCGCGCATACGTACGGTGAGGGCTCGTGTACATGGCTAGGTCGGAAAGGAGAAACAGCGTCATCGTCGTGTTCATGGGGAGGCAACGGAATGCATCGTGTTCATGGGGAGGCAACAGAATGCGTCGTGTTCATCGGGAGGCAACAGAACGCGTGGGAGCCAACCGGCTGGGTCGGAACGGAATGTGTGGTCGTGTTCATCGGGAGGGCTTGGACGGAACAGACGATGGAAACGAGGCCTGGCGTACCGCACAATCGAGGAAACAGACCTCCTACCTTCGAAACGGGGTCCTGTTGATCGGGAGGGGTGTGGCGTACCGCAAAATGGAGGAAACATACCTCCTATGGTCGAAACGGGGGTCCTGTTGATCAGGAGGGGTGTGGCATACTGCAAAACGGATGAAATGGACCTCCTACGGTCGAAACGGGGGTCCTGTTGTGTAACGCCCCGGATTCGTTGCGCTAGGTGTCCTCCAGTTATTCGTCGTTGTTGCCATGTCGTTTGCTTGCGTGTTGCATTTTGCCTTGTCATCACCTGCATTTCATCTGCATGTTTTTCAAAACTTGCATCCGTTCGGGTTCTGCCGGTTCTCTCTGTTGTCCATTCTAAGCCAGACACACTCGCACGCGCCCGCGGCACCTCCGAAATATTATTTTATAATTGGCATAAAAATGTTCTCGGAATGGGTTGCAACTTGTCGTGCGGTCTTATTATAGTGTAGACAGAGCGCCTGCCAAGTTTCATCGCATTCGGAGCCCATTTGTTAGTCCAACCGTTAAATATAGCGGTACCGTTGCCGATACCTTCGTCGGGTGTTTTCGGCCTCCGAAAACCCGTGCCGGGCTGCTATCTCTTCTCTCCTTATAGTCTAGCCCATCTACACAGCCCACCAACCCCTCTCATAGTCCCTCTCCGCTCCGGAGCCGTTCGATGGCGATCGTACGCTCCGAAAAGCCCCCAAAACCCCCAACCCTAGCCTCTTTTGCTATATTAAGACCCCCTCTCTCCATTTTTGGCCTCCTACCTACCCCCTCCTCTATTCCCGCAGCCAGCCGCCACCCCCTCCTCGTTTTCAGCGCCGGTGTGCTCCCCCTTCGCCACTTGGCGCGCCGCCAATCGCCGTGCCGCCACCTGAGGCGTCGCCCCGGCCAACCGGGCGCCGCCACGTCGCCCCAACGCTCGCCTCCTCCAACCCGCGCCCTCCACGCGTCCCCCTGGCCTCCCAGCGCCGCCTAGGGACCGGCCGGCCCATCCGAGGCCCGCCCGGGGCTGGATCCGGGCCGAGCGCCGCCCGCGCTCGAGCGCCCGACCCCGAGCCTTGCTCCTGCCGGTCGACCCGATGGGATCGGGAGCTCCCCGCCGAAGCCCCCTCGCCGCTTCGCGCCGCCGCCATCTCGCCGTCCTCCACCGCACCCCCAGGTCACCGGCCACCTCGCTGCCCTCCTTCCTTCTCCCTCTTCTCTCTCTCTTCTCCTCACTGGCTATCTCTCTCTCTCCCCGCAGGAACCCCGCCATGGCGCCGCCCCTAGTACGACGAGCTCCGCCGCCGCCGACCGGATCCGCCATCGGGAGGGCGGATCTTCCCGTTCCCGCCGTCCCTGATCTCCCCCCTCGCCAACCCTGCCGTATCACGCCGCCGGCGCCACCCTTGCCTCGTTCCCGCTCGGGTTCGGGGAGGAAGACGGCCACAACGCCCGTGGGCCCCGCGGCCCAGCCCAGCTCCCTCTGCCTCAGCCCAGCCCACCTCCACATCGACCGGGCCAAGGCCTGCTAGGTGATCCCCGCCTAAAACCCGCCCGGTCACAGTTTAGCTATCCTGCGCCCCCCAGAAACTCATAAAATGTTGCATACTTTGACCTGCTGTATCTGCATGCGTGCTGCTCCGTTTCGTGCGTGTAATATGTCAAATTGTTCGCCTCGACGAGTACTTCATTTCATTCCATTGCATCATTTTCATTTGAGCTCATCTTGATGCCCGAAATGCTATTGGAAGAGTGCATGTTGATGTTAATCTGCTGAAACTGTTATAACTTGCTCATTTGTCATTTTTGCCATGTTTGATGTGTGCATCCTATGAGGTTGATGTCTATATGTGTTTTGATCTATGCCATGCCGTCTTTCCAGAGGTGCAAACCATGTATTTTTGTGACTTGTGTAGTGAGTGCATTGAGCTTGTTAAGTAGGGCACTTGCTGTTGTTGTTTTCCTGACAGATTCTGTTATATTTTGTTGCTATGTTAACATGCTTCTACTAGTCATTTCGTGCATTATTTTGGAGATGTTCACTAAGGATGAGTTGTTATACATGTCTTTCTCTATCCATTCGTGCCCTTGGTTGCAATTATAGCCTGCTGGAACATGTTGTTATCTTACTCCAAAGTTGCTTGAAAATGTTGCTGTAAGGCTGTTAACATTAAGTTCAATGTTTCCATGATTGTTTGCTAGTGATCCATGCACCCTATGAACTTGCTCTTGCCATGTATAGCTTCACAAACATGTCTTCTTACTGTTGGTTGCCTTGTCATGCCATGTATTGCTCTGTGGTGAGTGATTCAAGCTCACCAACATGCTTATTGTTTTTCCTGTCATGTATGAATCTGTAATATAACTTGCCATGTTTACATGGGTGCCATCATATTTTCTGATCCTTTTTGGCTCATGGTCAGTAAGGGACTTTTGATCTATGAATTTAGTAGTATCATGCCATGCCTTTGTTTGCCATGTTAAGTTCCTGTAACATGTTGTTTGATAACTCTAAACATTGCAACCTGATGTTATTTTCTGCCAAGTCTGAAATTGTTATTATTTGCAATCTTTCCATGTCATTTGGAGCATGTTCTAGTTGTTTCTGGAGATAGCTCAGTGTTCATGTTTTGTTATGCTTTACCAGTACTTCATGCCCATGCCTTTTGTTATTATGTTGGGGTGCCGTAGCATATTGTTTTGATGCTTGCAATATGCCTAGTTGCTGTTTTGGACAGATTGTTGTTATGACTTGTTTAGAGTGTATGTGTTGCCCCGTTGCTCCGTTTTGAGTGTGCTCTATATGAAACTTGCTTGTTTTTGCATGTAGCTTCATGTTATCATGTTGCATCCTTGTTTTGGTGTGTTTGCTTGATGTTTGGGTGCATTTTGCATCAATGCCATGTTTAACTTGTTTTGCTCATATCTTCTAGGCCGTAGCTCCAAATCTAATGAACTTTATATGTAACTTGACTAGAATTTCATGTAGATCATCTTGGTGCATCTTTAACTTGCTGTTTAACAACTTGAACATAAGGTTTATTCAGATCTGGACCAATTTCGAAATATGCATATGAGGACTTACCGGAATTGTTATATGTTGTTCCCGACCTGATTTAAACTTGCCTTGATGTGTTGTTCTTGTTTACATCATCTCTTGCCATGAGTAGCCTCATGTAGCTTTGTCATGCATCATGCTTGTTGTGCATCATGTCTTGTTCATGTGTGGTGTGTTTACTATGTTGTGTGCTTCTTCTCGATAGTTCCCGTTTCGTTGCGATCGTGAGGATTCGTTCGTCGACGCTTGGTTCGTCTTTGTGGCTTCATCTTCTTCATGGACTCGTTCTTCTTCCTTGCGGGATTTCAGACAAGATGACCGCTACCCTGGATGTCACTACTATCATTGCTATGCTAGTTGCTCGTTCTATCGCTATGCTGCGTTACCTATCACTTGTTCCTCAAGCCTCCCAAATTGCCATGAACCTCTAACCTTTGACACCCTTCCTAGAAAACCGTTGTTTTGGCTATGTTACCGCTTTGCTCAGCCCATCTTATAGCGTTGCAATTTGCAGGTGAAGTTGAAGATTTTCTCCATGGTGGACAGGATTTTGGTTGGGATATCACAATATCTCTTATATTATTAATGCATCTATATATTTGGTAAAGGGTGGAAGGCTCGGCCTTATGCCTGGTGTTTTGTTCCACTCTTGCCGCCCTAGTTTCCGTCATACCGGTGTTATGTTCCCGGATTTTGTGTTCCTAACGCGGTCGGGTGATTTATGGGACCCCCCTGACAGTTCGCTTTAAATAAAACTTGTCCAGGAAGGCCCAACCTTGGTTTTACCACTTGCCTCACCACCACCTACCTTTCCCTTGGGAGTAATTAACCCAAGGTTCATCTTTATTTAGCCCCCCGGGCCAGTGCTTGTCTAAGTGTTGGTCCGAACTGAGCAGCCTGCGGGGCCACCTCGGGGAAACTCGAAGTCTGGTTTTACTCGTAGCTTGACTTATCCGGTGTTGCCCTGAGAACGAGATATGTGCAGCTCCTATCGGGATTGTCGGCACATTGGGCGGCTTTGCTGGTCTTGTCTTACCATTGTCGAAATGTCTTGTAAACCGGGATTCCGAGACTGATCGGGTCTTCCTGGGAGAAGGTCTATTCCTTCGTTGATCGCGAGAGCTTGTCATGGGCTAAGTTGGGACACCCCTGCAGGGTTTAAACTTTCGAGAGCCGTGCCCGCGGTTATGTGGCAGATGGGAATTTGTTAATGTCCGGTTGTAGATAACTTGACACCATATTCGAATTAAAACGCATCAACCGCGTGTGTAGCCGTGATGGTCTCTTCTCGGCGGAGTCCGGGAAGTGAACACGGTTTCTGTGTTATGATTGACGTAAGTAGGAGTTCAGGATCACTTCTTGATCATTACTAGTTGACGACCGTTCCTTTGCCTCTCTTCTCGCTCTTATTTGCGTATGTTAGCCACCATACTTGCTTAGCCGCTGCAGCAACCTCACCACTTTACCCCTTCCTTTCCCATTAAGCTTTGCTAGTCTTGATACCCATGGTAATGGGATTGCTGAGTCCTCGTGGCTCATAGATTACTACAACAACAGTTGCAGGTACAGGTTATGCGATGATCATGACGCGAGAGCGATGTTGCTTGTTTTGGAGTTTCTTCTTCTGCTTCCTCGATCAGGGGATAGGTTCCAGGTCGGCAGCCTGGGCTAGCAGGGTGGATATTGTTTGAGTTTCTGTTTATGATTCATCCGTAGTCGGATGTTGATCTCTTGTATAATGATGTTGTATTCGTGTGGCATTGTAGGCCTTTTGTATGTATCCCCATCTATTATGTAATGTTGATGTAATGATATCCACCTTGCAAAAGAGTCTCAATATGCGGGTCTATCCTTGGTGGGACCTTCGAGTTCCTTTTGGATAGGGTCGCATATTGGGCGTGACATGTTGATCGGGAGGGGTGTGGCGTACCGCAAAACGGACGAAACGGACCTCCTATGGTCGAAACGGGGTTCCTGTTCATCGGGAGGGGTGTGGCATACCGCAAAACGAGACTCCATGGGATACTGTTCATCTCCACCGTCGACCTCCTCCAGCCTCCACGGGCTACCGTCGACCTCATCCAGCCTCCACGGGCTCCTGTTCATCCAGCCTCCACCGTGCGCTACTCCACCGGCTACTGTTCAACCACCCCTCCACGGGCACCCCTCCACCGTCTACTGTTCATCCAGGCCTCCACACCACGGGGTCCTGTTCAACCACCCCTCCACGGCCGCCCCTCCACCGTCTACTGTTCATCCAACCCTCCACACCATGGGGTCCTGTTCATCCAGAGGCAATGCCACCGCTCATTGTTCATCCACCCCCCCGCAACGCTCACTGTTCATCCAATCGACCGGCTTTAGTTAGCAGCAGTAGCGAAGGAATCACTCGATCGGGTTCAGTTAACAGCCATCGATCAATCGCTTGGGTTCAGTAACGCATAGCCTGCAGTGCAATCGCTCGGGTTCAGTTAGAGCCCAATGCCTCGCTCGGGTTCAGTTAGAGCCAACGCCTCGCACACACGCGCGTACATGTACGAGAGAAACGCGCATCGCTCGGCCCCCGACCTCCCACCGTAACCGGCAACTCCCCGAAATTTCCCCCCCCCCTCGCTTCTACCACGGTTTTTTCCGTCATGGACGGCCCAAAGAATGTCATGCAGCTGCATCTCCGGCCCGCCCAGGACGAAAAGCCCATTTTCTGTCATGATTTTTTGTCATAGAAGTAGGAGCCTACCACATCTATGATGATACGGGGTTTTGTCACAATTATCGTCATAGAAGTGTCATATGTATGACATAATTTTTTTTCGTTCGGCCCAAAATGTCACGGATGTGTCTTTTTTTGTACTGCATAGAGCTTTCCACCAGCCATATATGCGTGTAGTATAGCATTATTCCTTTTCATTATTCTCTATGTGTTACATTGCCAGCATATTCCATGTGCTGACCCGTTTTCGGGCTGCAATGTTCATGTTGCAGACTTTTCAGACGACAAGTAAGGTGCCTTAGGTCGTGATCTTATACTCAGTGATGCCGTTGGAGTTGATGGACTCCTTATCTTCCAAGCCTTCCGTTGTTATCGTTATTAGTTGGCCTGAAGCCATATTTATTTGTAATACGTTCTCTTTTGAGACACTCGATGTAATAAGTGTGTGATTGCTACTCTGTTATAAATCCTTTGAGTACTGTGTGTGTCAGAATTACCGATCCAGGGATGACACTGATGCACAGAGATCAGACTGTTTGAGGTCTGGTCGCCACAAGATGGTATTAGAGCACACGCTGACTGTAGGACACGACCACTAAGCTAAAGCCCTAGATCACTACTCTCTTCTCAGTTCTGACTCCTCATCTTTTCTACTCTTTTAGGATGGCGGATGCAAAGAACAAGTTTACGCAACCGGATGAAGATACACCCTATGGACGCCACTTGAAGGAAGTCACTAGATACCTGAACATTGGAGTACCAAGCTTCACCGGAACCTACATCGCCACTTTACCAGAAGAGGAGCGTTGGATGATTCAAGTTCAAGTTCCAGGAAGGAGTTCATGCCCGTCACTGAGCCCATAGAGTTTTCCTTTGATGCACCAACCTAGAGTCTAGGAAAGAGCATGGCAGCCCACATCACCATGGGACGCATTGGAGAAGTTTACCACAAGGATCTCAAGGATACTATCTACCAGATTTGTGGCACCGAGATGAGCAATGGGAGATGATCAGCACCAGGAAGGATAGATCAATTGCAGCTTTCATCCAGGAGTTAAACCAGCACATTCGTCGCTAGGAGAACCAGATGTGCGCAGGCATGATAGATCTAAAGAAGGCATTGACCAAGATCACGGAGCTGGAAGAAGAACTCAAGTCTACACGCGATGGTTATGAGGAGGAAATGACGACACTCGTGGAGAAGAATGAAGACCTGAAGAAGAAGTTAAAAGTATTTATGGGATTTCCCGCGACTGGAGGAGATGACGACGACTGCACTTGCCTAAAGAACTACATCATCATCGGCGACACCGACTCGGACCCAGATGATAGTGATGATGACTTTGTTGATGGAGCTAGAGCAGATATCATGGAGTCTTTGACCGAGCAGTTTTTCTAGTCGACCACCATAACAGTAGTAGAATTCCCCCATGCATATAGTGTAGTCCGAGCACTTTTATAACGATAGTTAGACCATTGTATGCCTTGTTCAAATTGATTGAAGTGATATTGTTTGCTTTTGTCTCATGTGCATATGGGTAGTGTTTTCTCTATAGACCTCATTCTATTCTATATTCTCATCTTTTCTAAACCTCAGATGCCTCCGAGAAGTGACAATGGATTTTCTTTCCCACCGGAGCTCACTCAGTTGATCCAGCAGCAGAATACATTGATGCAGATCCTAGTCCAAAATCAGAATCAGGGGAACAACAACAACAACAACAACAACAACAACCCACCACCACCACCACCCGTTGATCACTTAGCCCGTTTCTTGAGGCTTAATCCGCCGGTGTACTCTAGTAGCACCGAACCGATAGTTGCAGATGATTGGCTCCGCAAGATGGGAAGGGAATTGACCACTGCAGGATGCACAGATGCGGAGAAGGTGCGCTTTGCCGCACATCAGCTTGATGGACTTGCAGCATCATGGTGGGAGAATTTCACAGCCACTTATCCTATCGACACTCTCACATGGGATCAGTTCCAGCAGGCTTTTCGTACTGCCCATGTTTCAGCAGGAGCTATGGCCATGAAGAAGCGTGAGTTTCGCAACTTGCGCCAAGGAGGACGGACAGTTGGCCAGTATGCGGATGACTTTAGTAAGTTAGCACATTATGCCCCAGATGACGTTGCTATGGACACAACTAAGCAGGAGAAGTTTTTGGAAGGACTGAATGATGAGCTAAGCATGCAGTTGATGGTAGCAACCTTTCAACAACTACCAGGAGTTGGTAGGTCGTGCTCTCATGATTGAAGGGAAGCAGCAGCAGATTGACAACCGCAAGAGGAAGTACAGACAAGGGAAGTACAATTCTGGAGCTCAGCAAAAGCCTCGTTTTACCCCGAATTCGGGAGGACATTTTCAGAATACCCATGGAGGAGGTAGTTTTCACAACCATAGCGGCCCCAAGAATGGTAATGGGAATGGAGGAAGCAACGGACGGAACCGCACCAACTCATCAACCCCAGCCAAGAGGGATCTGAGCCACATCGCCTGCTACAAATGCCAGAAGACTGGACATTATGCCACTGAATGCCTAGAAGCGAAGAATGGAAATGGCAATGGAGGCTCTGGGAAGAAGCCGAACCCTTTCAACAAGGGACAGGTGAACCGCGTTAGCGTGGAGGAGGTCGAAGTCCAGCTAGATGCGGTAATAGGTAAGTTTTTGGTTAAGTCATTTACTGCAATCGTTCTTTTTGATACTGGTGCATCACATTCATATATATCAAGGGGATTTGTGGATTAGTATAAACTGCCTACCAAAGTTCTTAGAACACCTATGCTAGTAAGCTCACCAGGAGCAGAGTATATGGCCAGTCAAGGATGTTTTCAAGTACCATTGGCCATAGGCAGACATGTTTTTCCTTCGGATTTGATAGTTTTGGAATCGCAAGGTTTGGATGTGATTCTGGTTATGGATTGGCTATCGATGTATGGAGGAAACATCGATTGTGCTAGTAAGTCTATTTTGCTTACCACCCCAGAAGGAAGAAGGATCAAGTATGTGTCACGGCATGAGCCGAAGAGAACCCAAGTGAATTCCTTAACATGAGTTGTACAGGAGGAAGTACCAGTGGTGAAGGATTTTCCTGGCGTATTTCCAGAAGAGTTGCCAGGCATGCCACCAGATAGAGACATTGAGTTTTTGATTGAGCTTTTGCCAGGCACCGGGCCAATATCTAAGAGACCATATAGGATGCCCGCACAGGATTTGGGGGAAATTAAGAAGCAGATTAAGGAGTTACTAGATAAAGGATATATCCGCCCAAGTTCTTCACCTTGGGGATCACTAGTGCTTCTAGTGGAGAAGAAGGATGGATCTCTAAGGATGGTTGTTGATTATCGAGGATTGAATGAAGTGACAATCAAGAACAAGTACCCATTGCCGATGATCAATGATTTGTTTGACCAATTGCAAGGAGCTAAGGTATTTTCCAAGATCGATCTGTGACCAGGATACCACCAATTGAAGATCCAAGAGCAGGATATACCTAAGACAACTTTTACCACCAGGTATGGGCTGTATGAGTATACCGTTATGTCATTTGGCCTGACTAACGCACCTACATATTTCATGAACATGATGAAGAAGGTGTTTACGGAGTTTCTGGACAAGTTCGTCGTGGTGTTAATTGATGATATTCTGGTCTACTCGAAGAATGAAGACGAGCATAAGGAGCATTTGCATTTGGTACTTGGGAAGCTCCGAGAACATCAATTATATGCCAAGTTCAGCAAATGTGAGTTTTGGTTGAAGGAAGTTGGATTCCTCGGACATGTTATATCCGGAGAAGGAATAGCAGTAGACCCCACCAAAGTTGTCACTGTGACAAATTGGGAAGCCCCAACAACAGTTGGAGAGATCTGGAGTTTTCTTGGACTCGCAGGATACTACCGGAGATTCATTGAAAATTTCTCGAAGATTGCGAAGCCTTGTACGGAAGGAGCTGCAGGACCCCATTGTTGTGGGATGAAGTTGGAGACCGCTAGTTGTTTGGACCAGATTTGATTACAGAGTCTGAACAAAAGGTGAAGTTGATTCGCGATAGGCTCAAGGTAGCCCAGTCCAGGCAGAAGAGCTATGCAGATTATAAACGTAAGGAGACAGTTTATGAAGTCGGAGACAGAGTTTATCTTCATGTATCTCCACTTCGAGGAGTTAAGCGCTTTGGAGTTAAGGGAAAGTTAGCACCACGATTTGTGGGACCCTATAAAGTTTTTAAGCATATGGGAGAAGTTGCTTACAAATTGGAATTGCCCGAAGGATTGTCCGGACTTCACGATGTGTTCCACGTTTCCCAGTTGAAGAAGTGCCACGCAGAGATGGCTGATATACCGCTGAGAGATACAGTGCCGCTGGAAGCGATTCAGTTGGATAATGATTTGACCTACAAGGAGAAGCCAGTTAAGATTCTTGAGTATGCCAGCCGAGTCACCCGCGGAAAGGTTATCAAGTTTTGCAAAGTTCAGTGGAGCCACCATACTGAGGATGAAGCCACCTGGGAGTGAGAGGAAGATCTGTTGAAGGACCACCCTCACCTATTTTCTAGCCAACCCGAATCTCGAGGGCGAGATTCATCTTAAGGGGGGTAGGTTTGTAACATCCCAAATTTTCAATTTGGAATGTTATACATAGATCATCATTTGCATATCATATTTTATTGCTTTTTGGCTCGATCCAAGAAATTCTACGCAACTCAAGGACCCACGGAGAGAGTTGGGGATTTCGTTATTTTCATATTTGTGTTTTCTCAAATTTTGAAAATAGGATCACTTGATTTTATTTATTTTATCTTCAATTATTTCTACAATAAAAAAAGAGAGAGAGAATAAAATGACTTTCCCAAAATAAAGAAATATTGAGGATTTGATAATAAAATCAAATAAGATTTTATTTTGGAGTTTATTGCTATTTTATTTGAATTTAGGAAAAATGTGCGTTTTTCAAAATTGCATTTAGGCCCCAAATAAATGTTCATCTAGTCCGTCTTGATCTTAGAAGCCGGGGAAAATTTATTTCGGGATTTTTGGAGCCAGTTTAGTATTTCTTTTATTTGTTTTTCTGTGTGTAATGTTAAAAAAAAACGAAACCGACTCCGGGTCGTACCCGAGCGGGACACCGCCCGGGGGGCTTTATAAGCCAGGGCCCACTGCCCCTGAAGCCCACCGCCGCCCCAGCCCAGCCCGCACCGCCGCCGAACCCTAGCGCCGCCGCCGCCCGCGATCCGCGCCGCCGCCGCCGCCTGCTGCCCTCGCCGCCGCCGCCCGTTCCGTCGCCGCCACCGAACCTTGCCGGAGCCACCCGCCCCGCCGGAGCCAACCGCCGCTGCCGCCCGTTGACCCACCGCCGCCGCCCATTGACCGCCGGAGGTAGTCCCCGTCGTTGCCGCGGTT
Source organism: Triticum aestivum (assembly GCF_018294505.1). Classification (NCBI taxonomy): domain Eukaryota; kingdom Viridiplantae; phylum Streptophyta; class Magnoliopsida; order Poales; family Poaceae; genus Triticum; species Triticum aestivum. Next base: position 472,595,894 of record NC_057801.1, read on the forward strand.
TTCGAGAGAAAACCGTCGGTGTTTTAGGAACCCGGTTTATTATTTTTTTATATAGATCAGTTTATTTTTTTCGGTTTAGTTATTTAATGAACACCTGTTCGTTCGTTCGTTTTAACGAACGGTTTTCGTCGTTTAGCCGCAGACAGCGAACGTTCGTTTGTTAGCCTGTTCGTCCATTTTTCTTTTTCTCGGATTATCCGCGATTATTTCTGATCCAATTTTTGTTTTAGTATAACTTTTCGCTCGTTTATCGGAATCAGGCGATTCAAGCGCCTAGAGTTTTGTCTCGAAACCCTCTTTCCGTTTAACCTACTCAAACAAGTTTTTGCTACTGTAAAATTTGACTTAGGTCCGGATTAGTAAACGAAGCTTGCTTCTTTCACCGTTTGATTTTCGTTGCTTTGTTTGATTTGATTCTTTTTGCAAACTAGAGTTCTTAAGTTGAAGTTTCTGGTTATATCTCTTATTTGAGTTTTACCTGTGCATTAGATGAGTGCTTATTGTATGCTTGTTTGTTTGCGATAGAGTACCCAGAGTGTGCCGCTTGCTACTTCGAATCTCTAGGTTTCACGGATCATCAGCAAGGCAAGTAACACTTTGATCATACCTCTTTTACTACCCAGTTTTATTGCATTAGATCAATCCTCAAACAAATGCATGATTAGGATCTGATTAACATGTGGGTTCTGGGATGTAGATGAGGTAGTACCTATTACCTGTTTTATTATCAAACCTTTGGGAGCTACTTCTACGTTTGCTTATGTTGCTATGCTATGCTAGTAGACATGGATTGGGTGAGTGTATTCATGACAGATGTGAGATTGTATTTAATGGTTTACTTAAGGTGGCAACTTAAACTCACATCTGGGTGGATTGAGGCACCTGGGGAACCCAGTGTTGTCTGTATTTTTGGAAATCCTGGGGTGCCGTGTGATTCTCCTATGGAATGCCACCCAGGCTCAAAGGGATCATGAGATTTATTCATGCTAGAAACTTCCGTGTGCAACCACAAGCTATTATGGGATCTAGCATAGTTGATTAAGTTGTGTGAACTCTTGAAGAGGTAGACTAGCAGATGTAGGGGAAAGTAGGTGTAACTGTCTACTCGGAGTAGGGAGTTTATGCTTCTGAAAGACTGTGTCTCAGTCATCCGTTTCTCAAACACCCTGTAGCGCGAGAAATCCAACGGAGGAGATCGAGTCTTGTGGGGAAAAGTGCGCAAACCTCTGCAGAGTGTATAAACTAATCATGGTTAGCCGTGTCCCCGGTTATGGACGTTTTGAGTATCTAGTACTTGGATTATCATGTGAATCTCGTCATGTTTCTTTAAATTAATTTTGTTAGGTTAATGATGATGCTCAATTGGGATTGAGTTGGAGTACCCTTCTCAATGTTTAACAACCACCTTGATAGTTAAATAAAATTTATCCCTTTGCAGTAGGGAAAAATTGGCTTTATGCAAAACTGTAACCATAGAGCTTTCCACCAGCCATATATGCATGTAGTATAGCATTATTCCGTTCATTATTCTCTATGTGTTACATTGCCAGCATATTCCATGTGCTGACCCATTTTCGGGCTGCAACATTCATGTTGCAGACTTTTCAGACGATGAGTAAGGTGCCTTAGGTCGTGATCTTATACTCAGTGATGCCGTTGGAGTTGATGGACTCGCTTATCTTCCAAGCCTTCTGCTGTTATCGTTATTAGTTGGCCTTAAGCCATATTTATTTGTAATAAGTTCTCTTTTGAGACACTCGATGTAATAAGTGTGTGATTGCTACTCTGTTATAAATCCTTCGAGTACTGTGCGTGCCAGCATTACCGATCCAGGGACGACACTGATGCACAGAGATCAGACTGTTTGAGGTCTGGTCGCCACAAGCATAGTTGAGTATGTTGCGTGACCTCTGTCAGTGGTAGGCTAGCAATTGTAGGGGATGTCGGTTGGTACTATCTACCCAGAGTAAAGAGTTAATGCTTCTGAAAGACCGTGTCTCGGTCATCCATTTCTCAAACATCATATAGTGTGAGAAATCGAACGGAGGAGATCAAGTCTTGTGGGGAAAAGTGCGCAAACCTCTGCAGAGTGTACAAACTAATCATGGTTAGCCGTGTCCCCGGTTATGGACGTTTTCAGTATCTAGTTCTTATATTATCATGTGGATCTCATCACTCTTAATATAATTTGATTGGGTTTAATGATGATGCTTAATTGGGATTGAGTTGGGTGAACGTTCTCGATGTTTTGAGTATCCAGTTTCCAGGAGTTGAAGAAACGTTTGGTTACATCACCAGTGTTGATTCTGCCAGATCAACGCAAGGATTATGAAGTATATTGCGACGCTTCTTGTTGAGGACTTGGAGCAGTGCTTATGCAGGAGGGAAGAGTTGTTTCTTATGCCCCACGACAGCTTAAGCCCCATGAGTTGAACTGTAACGCCCCGAGCCCGGCGCTCCGGAAGACTTCCAGCTATTCCGAGATTTGCCGTGTGTTTTATTTATTTGTTGCATTGCATCATGTCATCATGCCATCATGTCATTTAATTTTTGCAACTCATCTAAATAAATTGTTTGGATCCTCGGTCCATTTAAATTGAGGGAATTCACATGGTGATTTCTCTTTATAACATATCCTCCTAATATTTAGGGAGCTACTATAAAATATTCCATTAGCTTGGAATTAACCGTAACACACTTGCAAAATTCCCATGCCCTTTCTACTTCAAGTTTGGTCCCCAAACTTTGCCAACAATTCTTATCTTTTTTACCGAGGCTCCTCCTAAAGTCTCAACATTTTTGGACCTCCCTAGCACCTACTTCCTATGCAAGACCATTTGAATTAAATTCAAATGAGTTTGAATTCTAACCTCTCACACATACACACTCCTATTTTCTTGAGTCACGCTCGTTTTTGCGAGTCCAAGAAAATTGCCCTCCTACCCAAGCTCCACCCCTAACCTCTCTCTCTTTTCTTTCTTCTCTCTGTTTTTTTATTTAGAAGAGAAGGGAGAGAGCCAGCCCAGCTGGGCCTCCCTGCTACTGCAGCTTGGCCTCGTCCTAGCGCCAGCCCACCTCATCCCCGCAGCCCACCAGTTTCTCTAACCCTAGGCCCAACCCCTCTTCTCTCCCTCGTCCCCTCGTCCCGCAGCCACTCCATCTCGATCCCGTCATCCTCCTCCTAGCGCCGCCGCCAGGGCATCTCGCCCGACCCTGCGCCACCTTGTCCCGCCGCCAACTCTCCTCACCGGAGGAGCACCAGGAGGAGTGGAGCACCACCTTCGTTGCCCTATTCCTTGCTTCCCTGGCGTCTTCACCGCGAGGCCTTCTTCGAGCCAAGGTCGTTGCCATAGCGCCTTGCTCGTACCCCGCGAGTTCCAGCAAGTCTCGTGCCTCCCTAAGCTCGGCGGCCGTCCTCGCACCTCACGCCCGATCCCCATGCCCGAGCGTCGTCTCCTCTGCACCCCTTCCCCTTAGGCCACGCCTCTGCTCCGTCGCGCCTCCTGTTCCGGTTGCCCGCCGATGCCCTGCCCCGCGGTTCCACTCCGCCGTCTGCTGATGTCGGCGAGCAGGATCTCCGCATCGAGCTCCTCTGCCTCGGCCCGCCCTCACTCGTTAACTGCCAGGACTCCTTCTCCGTCCTTCCCGTGCGAAACCCGCCTCGCCAAGCCCCTGCATCACGCTGCTGTTTCCTCTCCTTCAACCCGCGTCGCCTCTGCCAGCCCTGTGCTGCTGCTTGCATCCGCCAAGCTCCTCTGCCCCGTTTCGCCTCGGCCTCGACCGAGGAGGACGAGCAGCATTGCTGCCTGCTCGATCCTCCTGCACGCGCGCCTCGCGCGGTGACCGCGACCAGCTCCATGCTCGAGCGAGCACGCTCCTGTTCCCGATGCCCAGCAGCGCCCAAGTTGTCGCCTCTACGCACCATGCAATGTTACCGTGGACGCATGCCAAGTACAACTACGAACCCGAAGACCTCGGATGCATCAAGTTCCTCTACGACTTGTGTACAACTACCATCGCCAAGACCGGACCGACAAGTACCCCGACAACGTGTGTACCACAACCGTCGACCCTCGAAGACTCCGTGGACGCCAAGTTCCTCGCCGTGACCCCAAACATCTACGAAACATGAACCACTACTTCAACTACCGTCGTCGTGTACCACTACTTCCACTACCGTCGTGAGAACATCTACTTCCCCTACACCGCATCGAACCCGATCCGCTCTGAAAACGCACGCTTCAAAGGTATAACCCCGAGATGACCGCCCGTGAATGAATGCATGAGTGATGTATGAGATGCTCGTGTTTGCACCATGTCCGAATTGATCATTGAACCTTCCTCCTCGGTTGCCATGCCGTCGACCCGTGGGAACCCGGTAACCGAGATCACCCCACCATCTTTTGCATGTTTCGCACATCCACACTTTCCTTTGCACCGACATCTCGACGAGTTGTCGGATCACCGGTATGTTGCCGTGGCATCATTTTCGGATTCGTTGCTGTGGCACCCGTTTTGTTCTGCCATGGTGACCAAATGCTTCATAACATGCTCATGTCAACATTTTCATAAAACTTGCATAAAACTTGCATATGTCATCTGCATCATGATAACAACATTTAAATGCTTAAAATTGTTCTTTGCTTTAAATTACTAAATGACATGTGGGGATTTACCAAAATTGTTGTTTGTTGTTTCCGGCCTCATTTAAACTTGCCTAAATAGTTAGTTTACTTATGCTTCACCCCTTGCCATGTTTAATAACATTTAATATTGTTGGTACATAACCGAAAGAGCACTAAATAATTGATGTGGTGTTTTGTCAATATGCAACTCGTTGCATATTGAGCTTCACTTAACTTGTAGTATTGTTTGCTGCACTTTGCCATGCCATGCCTCTTTAAACCGGACATGCATCATACTTGTTTGTGCATCATACCATGTTTATGGTTGTGCATTTACCATGTTGTTTGTTTCTTTCCGGTGTTGCTTCTTAGTTCCGGTAATGTTGCGATTGTGAGGATCCGTTCGACTACTCCCGTTCGTGTTCTTCATGGACTCGTTCTTCTTCCTAGCAGAATTTCAGGCAAGATGACCGCTACCCTGGATCTCACTACTATCATTGCTATGCTAGTTGCTTCATTCTATCGCTATGCTGTGCTTCCTATCTCTTGTTCTTCAAGCCTCCCAAATTGCCATGTCAGCCTCTAACCTTTGTCACCCTTCCTAGCAAACCGTTGCTTGGCTATGTTACCGCTTTGCTCAGCCCCTCTTATAGCGTTGTTAGTTGCAGGTGAAGTTGAAGATTGCTCCATGGTGAACAGAATTATGTTGGGATATCACAATATCTCTTATTTAATTAATGCATCTATACACTTGGTAAAGGGTGGAAGGCTCGGCCTTATGCCTGGTGTTTTGTTCCACTCTTGCCGCCTTAGTTTCCGTCATACCGGTGTTATTGTTCCCGGATTTTGCGTTCCTTACGCGGTTGGGTGATTTATGGGACCCCCTTGACAGTTCGCTTTGAATAAAACTCCTCCAGCAAGGCCCTACCTTGGTTTTACCATTTGCCTCACCTAGCCCTTTTTCCCTTGGGTTTCCGGAGCCCAAGGGTCATCTTTATTTTACCCCCCGGGCCAGTGCTCCTCCGAGTGTTGGTCCAAACTAGAGCACCGTGCGGGACCATTCCTTGGCAACTTGGATTACGTCGGTACCTGTACGCTTAGCTTATCCGGTGTGCCCTGAGAACGAGATATGTGCAGCTCCTATCGGGATTTGTCGGCACAGCGGGTGGTCTTGCTGGTCTTGTTTTACCATTGTCGAAATGTCTTGTAAACCGGGATTCCGAGACTGATCGGGTCTTTCTGGGAGAAGGAATATCCTTCGTTGATCGCGAGAGCTTATCATGGGCTAAGTTGGGACACCCCTGCAGGGTATAAACTTTTGAGAGCCATGCCCGCGGTTATGTGGCAGATGGGAATTTGTTAATGTCCGGTTGTAGATAACTTGACACCAGATCCGAATTAAAATGCATCAACCGCGTGTGTAGCCGTGATGGTCTCTTTTCGGCGGAGTCCGGGAAGTGAACACGGTTTTGGGTTATGTTTGACGTAAGTAGGAGTTCAGGATCACCTCTTGATCATTGCTAGCTTCACGACCGTTCCGTTGATTCTCTTCTCGCTCTTATTCTTGTTTTGTTAGCCACCATATATGCTTAGTCGCTGCTGCAACCTCACCACTTTACCCCTTCCTTTCCCATTAAGCTTTGCTAGTCTTGATACCCATGGTAATGGGATTGCTGAGTCCTCGTGGCTCATAGATTATTACAACAACAGTTGCAGGTACAGGTTTTGCGATGATCATGACGCGAGAGCGATGTTTGCTTGTTTTGGAGTTCTTCTTCTGCTTCTTCTTCGATTAGGGGATAGGTTCCAGGCCGGTAGCCTGGGCTAGCAGGGTGGATGTCATTTGAGTTTCTGTTTGTGTTCCATCCGTAGTCGGAGGATGCTCTTATGTAAGATGATGTTGTATTTGTGTGGCATTGTATGCCTTTTGTATGTACCCCCATCTATTATGTAATGTTGATGTAATGATATCCACCTTGCAAAAGCGTATCAATATGCGGTTCTATCCTTGATGGGACCTTCGAGTCTCTTTAGGATAGTATCGCATATTGGGCGTGACAAGTTGGTATCAGAGCCTCGACCGACCATAGGAGCCCCCTTGATTGTTGGCCGTTTGTGAGTCTAGAAAAAAACTATTTTCGGAGTCTAATTATATTGGAGAGTAGAATTCTTTTTACTCCTCAGCCCCTTCGTTGCTCTGGTAAGGAATTTTGACGTAGGTGTTTTGAATTTCTCCTCTTACCCTTCAAAATTTTTCTTTAGGATCACGCGGTTGGTTTTCCGTTCGTTGGTTCTCAGCTCTTTTCATCCGGTGCATTTCTCGTCAAGTTGACTCGAGCCTCTTCATCTTTGCCAAGTTCAATCCTCAGTTGTTTTCTTTTCCCACCCGCCCACCTCTTTTTTTGCTCCTCAAAGTCGGAGTCCGTAATCGAGTATCCATCCTACTCGTGCGAAGTCTTTGCTTTCTTTCCTCAATGATTTCAACCGGTGTTTCTCTTCAAGATATTCGTCGGTTTCCCCTTCCAAGTTGTCTTTGTTTTTCCCGCCCTCCCACCCTCTTCTTCCCGGAGCCTGGGTCTCTTTCGACCATCAATTTCATTCGTACGGATCCTCTTTAGTCTTCCCTCAATTATTTCAACCGGTGAATTCTCGTCTTGTTTGACATTCTTCATCTCTTTTCTTTCCGGTGGATTCAATTCAAGTTTTTTTCGGGTTGATCATACTCTTTTCCTTGGATCAAGTGTTCTCCTTGCTCGTTTGCCTCTCGCCATTCAATCATTCCAGAGTTCAAGACATCTCAGGAGATTTGTCTGTGTTCCAATTAAGTCGAGGTTGTCACCTCATTCAAATATTTTAATTGTTCCGGTGCATCATCAATCTGTTCAACAATCCTTTTGAACGGTGTTTTCTGTTTAGTGGACCCACAGGTCTTTTCCCAGGATCTTACCTGACTCTTCTAATTATTCCGGAGCTATTCCCAAATTCTTTTCAAAGTGTGACGTAAGAATGAATTTTCATCAGTCGCATGCGTTCTCCAAGGTCGTTTTCAATTTTTTTCTTCATCTTTGGCTCAACCTTTCCTCTTAATTCTCCCGGAGTATCTCAACAATTCATGGTGGTTCTCATCATCATTCTCAACATTTGAAGACCGAAGAAGGATTTCTCTTAAATCTTGCTCCATTCTCTTCAAGATTCATGGTTCTAGCTGATGCCATCCTCCTCATAATTGTTTTGATTGTGACAATTCTTTTCTTACCATCCGGAGCATTTCACGAGTTGTTTCCATTTCTTTCCTCCGAAGGCCATCATGTCATAATTCTTCATTCTCAGCGTGTAGCTATCGTTCTCCAAATCTTACCGGTGCATCATTCAAATACCCTCTAATCAGTTCATGATCTCTTCGTTCTCTTGTATCTAAATGCCCTCAAGTATCTTCATTCGTTTTCCCATTCATCCCGGTGAATTGTGCCTTTGCTACGTTCATTTTCAATTCTTATGGTGGTTCGTTCAAGATTTCACTTCCTTCATTATCATATCAATTCATTCGTTGTTTCCAAATCCTACCGGTGGTTCCATCAATACGTTCTCAAGTTTGCGCTATATCTCTATCGGTAATCATTTTTCAATGAGAATAAGTAGTATGCCAAATCCGTTGCTTGTCATCAATTAAATTGGTGAAGGATACGCATAACGTAATTCTTATTATTGTTTCAAGTGATCTAGTTTTCTTCTTTCCAGAGTTGTTCATCATGTCACATTTCTCGGTTCGAGATACTTCATCTTTTCTTTTCCGGAGTTCCAAGTTTTCCGCATTATCTCATCGTGAAGCTCCATCTAAATCATCGCAAGGCTTCACCTTGTGTTTTCAAGTTCTCTTTCTTTCTATCATCTTTTTATTACCGGAGTTCTTCATGGAGGCTCTACATGATGGTTCGTCAAGGATTCTTTCCATTCTTCAATTGTTCTTCAAGATTTCTCTTGAAGTTATGACCCACCAAGCTATACTCTAAAATAAACATGGTGCCCAACACATGTTTTTTTTCTCAGGAGTTCAAGTATTCTTCTTCTTGCATTTCGAAGTGCAATTCTTTCTACCTTAGCTTTTGAGGTGGTGTTATATCATTCTTGGCAATTTCCATTCAGGTTTCGCGATTCACATGTTGTCAAGAATGAGGTATTTTAAATCCATCAATCTCTTCTTTGGAGTTATCTTGGTATAGATTTCACCTAAAGCCTTCTCTAAGGAATGTTGCTATTTGTGGTGCTTATCAATGATCTGAGTTTTCTCCTATCCTCTCGGCGAAAGAAGTTTTCATCTCTTCTTTGATCTCAAACAAGCAATTGTTTTTTCGTTAGGGGCAGAATTTTGCCTCAATTTTGAGAAGTTTTCCATAAGCCCACTACAAGCTTATTCGTTTCGTTGTTGGTTTTTCCAACAACTCCGTTGTAACCTTCTTGGAAGGGTGCTTCCCAAGCTCATTTGTGGCAGAAGTTGGCATTTTCTTCTCCATTTTGTTATTCCAATGACCTATCTTCTATTCTTTCTTCCGGAGGCATTGTGATGTTGCTCTTTTCACTCATCATCTCGAATTGTGAGGATCGTGTTCTTTTCATGCTTATCCATTTAACCAAAGTGTTGTGTCATCTTTTCAAGTTCTTTCATCTTATCAAGTTTTGCCTCTCTTTTCAACCGGATTGCTGTCTGAAATCCTTCTTACCCCTTGTTCCATTCTTTCAATAGTTCCGGAGGCAGTGTGTTGTTGATTTCATCAAGTATCATCCCATCTTCTCAAGTTCATGTTCTATTCCTTCCATGTTCAACCGGAGTGCTGCCCGAATTCTTCCTCTCTCATCTTGTTTTAACCGGAGTGGTTTCGAATTGTATCTTGTCCATTAAACTCTTGATTCATGTCTTTGCAACCCTCAAGTTCTAATGTTCTTTGTTCCTCTTTTCTAACGGATTGTTCGCAATCTCGTTCATCTCTATTGTACTCTTTCTTTAAATTGCTCAACTTCTCAAGGTTCTTTGGTCTCACTCATTGGTCGAAGAAGCAACTTAGTTACCTCTTCTATTCCTCTTCCGTTTCTCTCCGGTGCCATTCTAGATCTCGGGACGAGATCCTCTTGTAGTGGTGGAGTGTTGTAACGCCCCGAGCCCGGCGCTCCAGAAGACTTCCAGCTATTCCGAGCTTTGCCGTGTGTTTTATTTATTTGTTGCATTGCATCATGTCATCGTGCCATCACGTCATCATGCCATCATGTCATTTAATTTTTGCAACTCATCTAAATAAATTGTTTGGATCCTCAGTCCATTTAAATTGAGGGAATTCACATGGAGATTCCTCTTTATAACATATCCTCCTAATATTTAGGGAGCTACTAGAAAATATTCCATTAGCTTGGAATTAACCGTAACACACTTGCAAAATTACCATGCCCTTTCTACTTCAAGTTTGGTCCCCAAACTTTGCCAACAATTCTTATCTTTTTTATCAAGGCTCCTCCTAAAGTCTCAACATTTTTGGACCTCCCTAGCACCTACTTCCTATGCAAGACCATTTGAATTAAATTCAAATGAGTTCGAATTCTAACCTCTCACACATACACACTCCTATTTTCTTGGGTCACGCTCGTTTTTGCGAGTCCAAGAAAATTGCCCTCCTGCCCAAGCTCCACCCCTAACCTCTCTCTCTTTTCTTTCTTCTCTCTGTTTTTTTATTTAGAAGAGAAGGGAGAGAGCCAGCCCAGCTGGGCCTCCCAGCTACCGCAGCTCGGCCTCCTCCCAGCGCCAGCCCACCTCATCCCCGCAGCCCACAAGTTTCTCTAACCCTAGGCCCAACCCCTCTTCTCTCCCTTGTCCCCTCGTCCCGCAGCCACTCCATCTCGATCCCCTCATCCTCCTCCTAGCGCCGCCGCCAGGGCATCTCGCCCGACCCTGCGCCACCTCGTCCTGCCGCCAACTCTCCTCGCCGGAGGAGCACCAGGAGGAGTGGAGCACCACCTTCGTTGCCCTGTTCCTTGCTTCCCTGGCGTCTTCACCGCGAGGCCTTCTTCGAGCCAAGGTCATTGCCATACCGCCTTGCTCGTACCCCGCGAGTTCCAGCAAGTCTGGTGCCTCCCTAAGCCCGGTGGCCGTCCTCGCGCCTCGAGCCCGATCCCCATGCCCGAGCGCCGTTTCCTCTGCACCCCTTCCCCTTAGGCCACGCCTCTGCTCCGTTGCGCCTCCTGTTCCAGTTGCCCGCCGATGCCCTGCCTCGCGGTTCCGCTCTGCCGTCTGCTGATGCCGGTGAGCAGGATCACCGCGTCGAGCTCCTCTGCCTCGGCCCGCCCTCGCTCATTAACTGCCAGGACTCCTTCTCCGTCCTTCCCGCGCGAAACCTGCCTCGCCAAGCCCCTGCATCACGCCGCTATTTCCTCTCCTTCAACCCGCGTCGCCTCTGCCAGCCCTGTGCTGCTGCTTGCATCCACCAAGCTCCTCTGCCCCGTTTCGCCTCGGCCTCGACCGAGGAGGATGAGCAGCGTTGCTGCATGCTCAATCCTCCTGCACTCGCGCCTCGCGCGTTGACCGCGACCAGCTCCATGCCCGAGCGAGCACGCTCCTGTTCCCAATGCCCAGCAGCGCCCAAGTTGTCGCCTCTACGCACCATGCAATGTTACCGTGGACGCATGCACCCCCGGATCGAAACCTCAAGCACCAAGTACACCACCGGCAAGACCCGGACTCCGAACGCCAAGTACAACTACGAACCCGAAGACCTCGGATGCATCAAGTTCCTCTACGACCTGTGTACAACTACCGTCGCCAAGACCGGACCGACAAGTACCCCGACAACGTGTGTACCACTACTGTCGACCCTCGAAGACTCCGTGGACGTCAAGTTCATCGTCGTGACCCCGAACATCTACGAAACGTGAACCACTACTTCAACTACCGTCGTCGTGTACCACTACTTCCACTACCGTCGTGAGAACGTCTACTTCCCCTACACTGCATCAAACCCAATCCGCTCTAAAAACGCACGCTTCGAAGGTATAACCCCGAGACGACCACCCGTGAACGAATGCATGAGTGATGTATGAGATGCTCGTGTTTGCACCATGTCTGAATTGATCCTTGCACCTTCCTCCTCGTTTTCCATGCCGTCGACCCGTGGGAACCCGGTAACCGGGATCACCCCACCATCTTTTGCATGTTTCGCACATCCACACTTTCCTTTGCACCGACATCTCGACGAGTTGTCGGATCACCGGTATGTTGCCGTGGCATCATTTTTGGATTCGTTGCCGTGGCACCCATTTTGTTCCGCCATGGTGACCAAATGCTTCATAACATGCTCATGTCAACATTTTCATAAAACTTGCATAAAACTTGCAAATGTCATCTGCATCATGATAACAACATTTAAATGCTTAAAATTGTTGTTTGCTTTAAATTACTAAATGACATGTGGGGATTTACCGGAATTGTTGTTTGTTGTTTCCGGCCTCATTTAAACTTGCCTAAATAGTTAGTTTACTCATGCTTCACCCCTTGCCATGTTTAATAACATTTAATATTGTTGGTACATAACCGAAAGAGCACTAAATAATTGATGTGGTGTTTTGTCAATATGCAACTCGTTGCATATTGAGCTCCACTTAACTTGTAGTATTGTTTGCTGCACTTTGCCATGCCATGCCTCTTTAAACCGGACATGCATCATACTTGTTTGTGCATCATGCAATGTTTATGGTTGTGCATTTACCATGTTGTTTGTTTCTTTCCGGTGTTGCTTCTTAGTTCCGGTAATGTTGCGATTGTGAGGATTCGTTCGACTACTCCCGTTCGTCTTCTTCATGGACTCGTTCTTCTTCCTAGCGGAATTTCAGGCAAGATGATCGCTACCCTGGATCTCACTACTATCATTGCTATGCTAGTTGCTTCGTTCTATCGCTATGCTGCGCTTCCTATCTCTTGGTCTTCAAGCCTCCCAAATTGCCATGTCAACCTCTAACCTTTGACACCCTTCCTAGCAAACCGTTGCTTGGCTATGTTACCGCTTTGCTCAGCCCCTCTTATAGCATTGTTAGTTGCAGGTGAAGTTGAAGATTGCTCCATGGTGAACATGATTATGTTGGGATATCACAATATCTCTTATTTAATTAATGCATCTATACACTTGGTAAAGGGTGGAAGGCTCGGCCTTATGCCTGATGTTTTGTTCCACTCTTGCCGCCTTAGTTTCCGTCATACCGGTGTTATGTTCCCGGATTTTGCGTTCCTTACGCGGTTGGGTGATTTATGGGACCCCCTTGACAGTTCGCTTTGAATAAAACTCCTCCAGCAAGGCCCAACCTTGGTTTTACCATTTGCCTCACCTAGCCCTTTTCCCCTTGGGTTTCCGGAGCCCAAGGGTCATCTTTATTTTACCCCCCAGGCCAGTGCTCCTCCGAGTGTTGGTCCAAACTAGAGCACCGTGTGGGACCATTCCTTGGCAACTTGGATTACGTCGGTACCTGTACGCTTAGCTTATCCGGTGTGCCCTGAGAACGAGATATGTGCAGCTCCTATCGGGATTTGTCGGCACAACGGGTGGTCTTTCTGGTCTTGTTTTACCATTGTCGAAATGTCTTGTAAACCGGGATTCCGAGACTGATCGGGTCTTCCTGGGAGAAGGAATATCCTTCGTTGATCACGAGAGCTTATCATGGGCTAAGTTGGGACACCCCTGGAGGGTATAAACTTTCGAGAGCTGTGCCCGCGGTTATGTGGCAGATGGGAATTTGTTAATGTCCGGTTGTAGATAACTTGACACCAGATCCGAATTAAAATGCATCAACCGCGTGTGTATCCGTGATGGTCTCTTTTCGGTGGAGTCCGGGAAGTGAACACAGTTTTGGGTTATGTTTGACGTAAGTAGGAGTTCAGGATCACCTCTTGATCATTGCTAGCTTCACAACCATTCCGTTGATTCTCTTCTCGCTCTTATTTGCATATTGTTAGCCACCATATATGCTTAGTCGCTGCTGCAACCTCACCACTTTACCCCTTCCTTTCCCATTAAGCTTTGCTAGTCTTGATACCCATGGTAATGGGATTGCTGAGTCCTCGTGGCTCATAGATTATTACAACAACAGTTGCAGGTACAGGTTTTGCGATGATCATGACGCGAGAGCGATGTTTGCTTGTTTTGGAGTTCTTCTTCTGCTTCTTCTTCGATTAGGGGATAGGTTCCAGGCCGGTAGCCTGGGCTAGCAGGGTGGATGTCATTTGAGTTTCTGTTTGTGTTCCATCCTGTAGTCGGAGGATGCTCTTATGTAAGATGATGTTGTATTTGTGTGGCATTGTATGCCTTTTGTATGTACCCCCATCTATTATGTAATGTTGATGTAATGATATCCACCTTGCAAAAGCGTATCAATATGCGGTTCTATCCTTGATGGGACCTTCGAGTCTCTTTAGGATAGTATCGCATATTGGGCGTGACAAGTTGGTATCAGAGCCTCGACCGACCATAGGAGCCCCCTTGATTGTTGGCCGTTTGTGAGTCTAGAAAAAAACTATTTTCGGAGTCTAATTATATTGGAGAGTAGAATTCTTTTTACTCCTCAGCCCCTTCGTTGCTCTGGTAAGGAATTTTGACGTAGGTGTTTTGAATTTCTCCTCTTACCCTTCAAAATTTTTCTTTAGGATCACGCGGTTGGTTTTCCGTTCGTTGGTTCTCAGCTCTTTTCATCCGGTGCATTTCTCGTCAAGTTGACTCGAGCCTCTTCATCTTTGCCAAGTTCAATCCTCAGTTGTTTTCTTTTCCCACCCGCCCACCTCTTTTTTTGCTCCTCAAAGTCGGAGTCCGTAATCGAGTATCCATCCTACTCGTGCGAAGTCTTTGCTTTCTTTCCTCAATGATTTCAACCGGTGTTTCTCTTCAAGATATTCGTCGGTTTCCCCTTCCAAGTTGTCTTTGTTTTTCCCGCCCTCCCACCCTCTTCTTCCCGGAGCCTGGGTCTCTTTCGACCATCAATTTCATTCGTACGGATCCTCTTTAGTCTTCCCTCAATTATTTCAACCGGTGAATTCTCGTCTTGTTTGACATTCTTCATCTCTTTTCTTTCCGGTGGATTCAATTCAAGTTTTTTTCGGGTTGATCATACTCTTTTCCTTGGATCAAGTGTTCTCCTTGCTCGTTTGCCTCTCGCCATTCAATCATTCCAGAGTTCAAGACATCTCAGGAGATTTGTCTGTGTTCCAATTAAGTCGAGGTTGTCACCTCATTCAAATATTTTAATTGTTCCGGTGCATCATCAATCTGTTCAACAATCCTTTTGAACGGTGTTTTCTGTTTAGTGGACCCACAGGTCTTTTCCCAGGATCTTACCTGACTCTTCTAATTATTCCGGAGCTATTCCCAAATTCTTTTCAAAGTGTGACGTAAGAATGAATTTTCATCAGTCGCATGCGTTCTCCAAGGTCGTTTTCAATTTTTTTTCTTCATCTTTGGCTCAACCTTTCCTCTTAATTCTCCCGGAGTATCTCAACAATTCATGGTGGTTCTCATCATCATTCTCAACATTTGAAGACCGAAGAAGGATTTCTCTTAAATCTTGCTCCATTCTCTTCAAGATTCATGGTTCTAGCTGATGCCATCCTCCTCATAATTGTTTTGATTGTGACAATTCTTTTCTTACCATCCGGAGCATTTCACGAGTTGTTTCCATTTCTTTCCTCCGAAGGCCATCATGTCATAATTCTTCATTCTCAGCGTGTAGCTATCGTTCTCCAAATCTTACCGGTGCATCATTCAAATACCCTCTAATCAGTTCATGATCTCTTCGTTCTCTTGTATCTAAATGCCCTCAAGTATCTTCATTCGTTTTCCCATTCATCCCGGTGAATTGTGCCTTTGCTACGTTCATTTTCAATTCTTATGGTGGTTCGTTCAAGATTTCACTTCCTTCATTATCATATCAATTCATTCGTTGTTTCCAAATCCTACCGGTGGTTCCATCAATACGTTCTCAAGTTTGCGCTATATCTCTATCGGTAATCATTTTTCAATGAGAATAAGTAGTATGCCAAATCCGTTGCTTGTCATCAATTAAATTGGTGAAGGATACGCATAACGTAATTCTTATTATTGTTTCAAGTGATCTAGTTTTCTTCTTTCCAGAGTTGTTCATCATGTCACATTTCTCGGTTCGAGATACTTCATCTTTTCTTTTCCGGAGTTCCAAGTTTTCCGCATTATCTCATCGTGAAGCTCCATCTAAATCATCGCAAGGCTTCACCTTGTGTTTTCAAGTTCTCTTTCTTTCTATCATCTTTTTATTACCGGAGTTCTTCATGGAGGCTCTACATGATGGTTCGTCAAGGATTCTTTCCATTCTTCAATTGTTCTTCAAGATTTCTCTTGAAGTTATGACCCACCAAGCTATACTCTAAAATAAACATGGTGCCCAACACATGTTTTTTTTCTCAGGAGTTCAAGTATTCTTCTTCTTGCATTTCGAAGTGCAATTCTTTCTACCTTAGCTTTTGAGGTGGTGTTATATCATTCTTGGCAATTTCCATTCAGGTTTCGCGATTCACATGTTGTCAAGAATGAGGTATTTTAAATCCATCAATCTCTTCTTTGGAGTTATCTTGGTATAGATTTCACCTAAAGCCTTCTCTAAGGAATGTTGCTATTTGTGGTGCTTATCAATGATCTGAGTTTTCTCCTATCCTCTCGGCGAAAGAAGTTTTCATCTCTTCTTTGATCTCAAACAAGCAATTGTTTTTTCGTTAGGGGCAGAATTTTGCCTCAATTTTGAGAAGTTTTCCATAAGCCCACTACAAGCTTATTCGTTTCGTTGTTGGTTTTTCCAACAACTCCGTTGTAACCTTCTTGGAAGGGTGCTTCCCAAGCTCATTTGTGGCAGAAGTTGGCATTTTCTTCTCCATTTTGTTATTCCAATGACCTATCTTCTATTCTTTCTTCCGGAGGCATTGTGATGTTGCTCTTTTCACTCATCATCTCGAATTGTGAGGATCGTGTTCTTTTCATGCTTATCCATTTAACCAAAGTGTTGTGTCATCTTTTCAAG
Source organism: Triticum aestivum (assembly GCF_018294505.1). NCBI lineage: Eukaryota > Viridiplantae > Streptophyta > Magnoliopsida > Poales > Poaceae > Triticum > Triticum aestivum. The sequence continues at coordinate 472,612,582 of NC_057801.1, forward strand.
TTCTTTCATCTTATCAAGTTTTGCCTCTCTTTTCAACCGGATTGCTGTCTGAAATCCTTCTTACCCCTTGTTCCATTCTTTCAATAGTTCCGGAGGCAGTGTGTTGTTGATTTCATCAAGTATCATCCCATCTTCTCAAGTTCATGTTCTATTCCTTCCATGTTCAACCGGAGTGCTGCCCGAATTCTTCCTCTCTCATCTTGTTTTAACCGGAGTGGTTTCGAATTGTATCTTGTCCATTAAACTCTTGATTCATGTCTTTGCAACCCTCAAGTTCTAATGTTCTTTGTTCCTCTTTTCTAACGGATTGTTCGCAATCTCGTTCATCTCTATTGTACTCTTTCTTTTAAATTGCTCAACTTCTCAAGGTTCTTTGGTCTCACTCATTGGTCGAAGAAGCACTTAGTTACCTCTTCTATTCCTCTTCCGTTTCTCTCCGGTGCCATTCTAGATCTCGGGACGAGATCCTCTTGTAGTGGTGGAGTGTTGTAACGCCCCGAGCCCGGCGCTCCAGAAGACTTCCAGCTATTCCGAGCTTTGCCGTGTGTTTTATTTATTTGTTGCATTGCATCATGTCATCGTGCCATCACGTCATCATGCCATCATGTCATTTAATTTTTGCAACTCATCTAAATAAATTGTTTGGATCCTCAGTCCATTTAAATTGAGGGAATTCACATGGAGATTCCTCTTTATAACATATCCTCCTAATATTTAGGGAGCTACTAGAAAATATTCCATTAGCTTGGAATTAACCGTAACACACTTGCAAAATTACCATGCCCTTTCTACTTCAAGTTTGGTCCCCAAACTTTGCCAACAATTCTTATCTTTTTTATCAAGGCTCCTCCTAAAGTCTCAACATTTTTGGACCTCCCTAGCACCTACTTCCTATGCAAGACCATTTGAATTAAATTCAAATGAGTTCGAATTCTAACCTCTCACACATACACACTCCTATTTTCTTGGGTCACGCTCGTTTTTGCGAGTCCAAGAAAATTGCCCTCCTGCCCAAGCTCCACCCTAACCTCTCTCTCTTTTCTTTCTTCTCTCTGTTTTTTTATTTAGAAGAGAAGGGAGAGAGCCAGCCCAGCTGGGCCTCCCAGCTACCGCAGCTCGGCCTCCTCCCAGCGCCAGCCCACCTCATCCCCGCAGCCCACAAGTTTCTCTAACCCTAGGCCCAACCCCTCTTCTCTCCCTTGTCCCCTCGTCCCGCAGCCACTCCATCTCGATCCCCTCATCCTCCTCCTAGCGCCGCCGCCAGGGCATCTCGCCGACCCTGCGCCACCTCGTCCTGCCGCCAACTCTCCTCGCCGGAGGAGCACCAGGAGGAGTGGAGCACCACCTTCGTTGCCCTGTTCCTTGCTTCCCTGGCGTCTTCACCGCGAGGCCTTCTTCGAGCCAAGGTCATTGCCATACCGCCTTGCTCGTACCCCGCGAGTTCCAGCAAGTCTGGTGCCTCCCTAAGCCCGGTGGCCGTCCTCGCGCCTCGAGCCCGATCCCCATGCCCGAGCGCCGTTTCCTCTGCACCCCTTCCCCTTAGGCCACGCCTCTGCTCCGTTGCGCCTCCCTGTTCCAGTTGCCCGCGATGCCCTGCCTCGCGGTTCCGCTCTGCCGTCTGCTGATGCCGGTGAGCAGGATCACCGCGTCGAGCTCCTCTGCCTCGGCCCGCCCTCGCTCATTAACTGCCAGGACTCCTTCTCCGTCCTTCCCGCGCGAAACCTGCCTCGCCAAGCCCCTGCATCACGCCGCTATTTCCTCTCCTTCAACCCGCGTCGCCTCTGCCAGCCCTGTGCTGCTGCTTGCATCCACCAAGCTCCTCTGCCCCGTTTCGCCTCGGCCTCGACCGAGGAGGATGAGCAGCGTTGCTGCCTGCTCAATCCTCCTGCACTCGCGCCTCGCGCGTTGACCGCGACCAGCTCCATGCCCGAGCGAGCACGCTCCTGTTCCCAATGCCCAGCAGCGCCCAAGTTGTCGCCTCTACGCACCATGCAATGTTACCGTGGACGCATGCACCCCCGGATCGAAACCTCAAGCACCAAGTACACCACCGGCAAGACCCGGACTCCGAACGCCAAGTACAACTACGAACCCGAAGACCTCGGATGCATCAAGTTCCTCTACGACCTGTGTACAACTACCGTCGCCAAGACCGGACCGACAAGTACCCCGACAACGTGTGTACCACTACTGTCGACCCTCGAAGACTCGTGGACGTCAAGTTCATCGTCGTGACCCCGAACATCTACGAAACGTGAACCACTACTTCAACTACCGTCGTCGTGTACCACTACTTCCACTACCGTCGTGAGAACGTCTACTTCCCCTACACTGCATCAAACCCAATCCGCTCTAAAAACGCACGCTTCGAAGGTATAACCCCGAGACGACCACCCGTGAACGAATGCATGAGTGATGTATGAGATGCTCGTGTTTGCACCATGTCTGAATTGATCCTTGCACCTTCCTCCTCGTTTTCCATGCCGTCGACCCGTGGGAACCCGATAACCGGGATCACCCCCACCATCTTTTGCATGTTTCGCACATCCACACTTTCCTTTGCACCGACATCTCGACGAGTTGTCGGATCACCGGTATGTTGCCGTGGCATCATTTTTGGATTCGTTGCCGTGGCACCCATTTTGTTCCGCCATGGTGACCAAATGCTTCATAACATGCTCATGTCAACATTTTCATAAAACTTGCATAAAACTTGCAAATGTCATCTGCATCATGATAACAACATTTAAATGCTTAAAATTGTTGTTTGCTTTAAATTACTAAATGACATGTGGGGATTTACCGGAATTGTTGTTTGTTGTTTCCGGCCTCATTTAAACTTGCCTAAATAGTTAGTTTACTCATGCTTCACCCCTTGCCATGTTTAATAACATTTAATATTGTTGGTACATAACCGAAAGAGCACTAAATAATTGATGTGGTGTTTTGTCAATATGCAACTCGTTGCATATTGAGCTCCACTTAACTTGTAGTATTGTTTGCTGCACTTTGCCATGCCATGCCTCTTTAAACCGGACATGCATCATACTTGTTTGTGCATCATGCAATGTTTATGCTTGTGCATTTACCATGTTGTTTGTTTCTTTCCGGTGTTGCTTCTTAGTTCCGGTAATGTTGCGATTGTGAGGATTCGTTCGACTACTCCCGTTCGTCTTCTTCATGGACTCGTTCTTCTTCCTAGCGGAATTTCAGGCAAGATGATCGCTACCCCTGGATCTCACTACTATCATTGCTATGCTAGTTGCTTCGTTCTATCGCTATGCTGCGCTTCCTATCTCTTGGTCTTCAAGCCTCCCAAATTGCCATGTCAACCTCTAACCTTTGACACCCTTCCTAGCAAACCGTTGCTTGGCTATGTTACCGCTTTGCTCAGCCCCTCTTATAGCATTGTTAGTTGCAGGTGAAGTTGAAGATTGCTCCATGGTGAACATGATTATGTTGGGATATCACAATATCTCTTATTTAATTAATGCATCTATACACTTGGTAAAGGGTGGAAGGCTCGGCCTTATGCCTGATGTTTTGTTCCACTCTTGCCGCCTTAGTTTCCGTCATACCGGTGTTATGTTCCCGGATTTTGCGTTCCTTACGCGGTTGGGTGATTTATGGGACCCCCTTGACAGTTCGCTTTGAATAAAACTCCTCCAGCAAGGCCCAACCTTGGTTTTACCATTTGCCTCACCTAGCCCTTTTCCCCTTGGGTTTCCGGAGCCCAAGGGTCATCTTTATTTTACCCCCCCAGGCCAGTGCTCCTCCGAGTGTTGGTCCAAACTAGAGCACCGTGTGGGACCATTCCTTGGGAACTTGGATTACGTCGGTACCTGTACGCTTAGCTTATCCGGTGTGCCCTGAGAACGAGATATGTGCAGCTCCTATCGGGATTTGTCGGCACAACGGGTGGTCTTTCTGGTCTTGTTTTACCATTGTCGAAATGTCTTGTAAACCGGGATTCCGAGACTGATCGGGTCTTCCTGGGAGAAGGAATATCCTTCGTTGATCACGAGAGCTTATCATGGGCTAAGTTGGGACACCCCTGGAGGGTATAAACTTTCGAGAGCTGTGCCCGCGGTTATGTGGCAGATGGGAATTTGTTAATGTCCGGTTGTAGATAACTTGACACCAGATCCGAATTAAAATGCATCAACCGCGTGTGTATCCGTGATGGTCTCTTTTCGGTGGAGTCCGGGAAGTGAACACAGTTTTGGGTTATGTTTGACGTAAGTAGGAGTTCAGGATCACCTCTTGATCATTGCTAGCTTCACAACCATTCCGTTGATTCTCTTCTCGCTCTTATTTGCATATTGTTAGCCACCATATATGCTTAGTCGCTGCTGCAACCTCACCACTTTACCCCTTCCTTTCCCATTAAGCTTTGCTAGTCTTGATACCCATGGTAATGGGATTGCTGAGTCCTCGTGGCTCATAGATTATTACAACAACAGTTGCAGGTACAGGTTTTGCGATGATCATGACGCGAGAGCGATGTTTGCTTGTTTTGGAGTTCTTCTTCTGCTTCTTCTTCGATTAGGGGATAGGTTCCAGGCCGGTAGCCTGGGCTAGCAGGGTGGATGTCATTTGAGTTTCTGTTTGTGTTCCATCCGTAGTCGGAGGATGCTCTTATGTAAGATGATGTTGTATTTGTGTGGCATTGTATGCCTTTTGTATGTACCCCCATCTATTATGTAATGTTGATGTAATGATATCCACCTTGCAAAAGCGTATCAATATGCGGTTCTATCCTTGATGGGACCTTCGAGTCTCTTTAGGATAGTATCGCATATTGGGCGTGACAAGTTGGTATCAGAGCCTCGACCGACCATAGGAGCCCCCTTGATTGTTGGCCGTTTGTGAGTCTAGAAAAAAACTATTTTCGGAGTCTAATTATATTGGAGAGTAGAATTCTTTTTACTCCTCAGCCCCTTCGTTGCTCTGGTAAGGAATTTTGACGTAGGTGTTTTGAATTTCTCCTCTTACCCTTCAAAATTTTTCTTTAGGATCACGCGGTTGGTTTTCCGTTCGTTGGTTCTCAGCTCTTTTCATCCGGTGCATTTCTCGTCAAGTTGACTCGAGCCTCTTCATCTTTGCCAAGTTCAATCCTCAGTTGTTTTCTTTTCCCACCCGCCCACCTCTTTTTTTGCTCCTCAAAGTCGGAGTCCGTAATCGAGTATCCATCCTACTCGTGCGAAGTCTTTGCTTTCTTTCCTCAATGATTTCAACCGGTGTTTCTCTTCAAGATATTCGTCGGTTTCCCCTTCCAAGTTGTCTTTGTTTTTCCCGCCCTCCCACCCTCTTCTTCCCGGAGCCTGGGTCTCTTTCGACCATCAATTTCATTCGTACGGATCCTCTTTAGTCTTCCCTCAATTATTTCAACCGGTGAATTCTCGTCTTGTTTGACATTCTTCATCTCTTTTCTTTCCGGTGGATTCAATTCAAGTTTTTTTCGGGTTGATCATACTCTTTTCCTTGGATCAAGTGTTCTCCTTGCTCGTTTGCCTCTCGCCATTCAATCATTCCAGAGTTCAAGACATCTCAGGAGATTTGTCTGTGTTCCAATTAAGTCGAGGTTGTCACCTCATTCAAATATTTTAATTGTTCCGGTGCATCATCAATCTGTTCAACAATCCTTTTGAACGGTGTTTTCTGTTTAGTGGACCCACAGGTCTTTTCCCAGGATCTTACCTGACTCTTCTAATTATTCCGGAGCTATTCCCAAATTCTTTTCAAAGTGTGACGTAAGAATGAATTTTCATCAGTCGCATGCGTTCTCCAAGGTCGTTTTCAATTTTTTTTCTTCATCTTTGGCTCAACCTTTCCTCTTAATTCTCCCGGAGTATCTCAACAATTCATGGTGGTTCTCATCATCATTCTCAACATTTGAAGACCGAAGAAGGATTTCTCTTAAATCTTGCTCCATTCTCTTCAAGATTCATGGTTCTAGCTGATGCCATCCTCCTCATAATTGTTTTGATTGTGACAATTCTTTTCTTACCATCCGGAGCATTTCACGAGTTGTTTCCATTTCTTTCCTCCGAAGGCCATCATGTCATAATTCTTCATTCTCAGCGTGTAGCTATCGTTCTCCAAATCTTACCGGTGCATCATTCAAATACCCTCTAATCAGTTCATGATCTCTTCGTTCTCTTGTATCTAAATGCCCTCAAGTATCTTCATTCGTTTTCCCATTCATCCCGGTGAATTGTGCCTTTGCTACGTTCATTTTCAATTCTTATGGTGGTTCGTTCAAGATTTCACTTCCTTCATTATCATATCAATTCATTCGTTGTTTCCAAATCCTACCGGTGGTTCCATCAATACGTTCTCAAGTTTGCGCTATATCTCTATCGGTAATCATTTTTCAATGAGAATAAGTAGTATGCCAAATCCGTTGCTTGTCATCAATTAAATTGGTGAAGGATACGCATAACGTAATTCTTATTATTGTTTCAAGTGATCTAGTTTTCTTCTTTCCAGAGTTGTTCATCATGTCACATTTCTCGGTTCGAGATACTTCATCTTTTCTTTTCCGGAGTTCCAAGTTTTCCGCATTATCTCATCGTGAAGCTCCATCTAAATCATCGCAAGGCTTCACCTTGTGTTTTCAAGTTCTCTTTCTTTCTATCATCTTTTTATTACCGGAGTTCTTCATGGAGGCTCTACATGATGGTTCGTCAAGGATTCTTTCCATTCTTCAATTGTTCTTCAAGATTTCTCTTGAAGTTATGACCCACCAAGCTATACTCTAAAATAAACATGGTGCCCAACACATGTTTTTTTTCTCAGGAGTTCAAGTATTCTTCTTCTTGCATTTCGAAGTGCAATTCTTTCTACCTTAGCTTTTGAGGTGGTGTTATATCATTCTTGGCAATTTCCATTCAGGTTTCGCGATTCACATGTTGTCAAGAATGAGGTATTTTAAATCCATCAATCTCTTCTTTGGAGTTATCTTGGTATAGATTTCACCTAAAGCCTTCTCTAAGGAATGTTGCTATTTGTGGTGCTTATCAATGATCTGAGTTTTCTCCTATCCTCTCGGCGAAAGAAGTTTTCATCTCTTCTTTGATCTCAAACAAGCAATTGTTTTTTCGTTAGGGGCAGAATTTTGCCTCAATTTTGAGAAGTTTTCCATAAGCCCACTACAAGCTTATTCGTTTCGTTGTTGGTTTTTCCAACAACTCCGTTGTAACCTTCTTGGAAGGGTGCTTCCCAAGCTCATTTGTGGCAGAAGTTGGCATTTTCTTCTCCATTTTGTTATTCCAATGACCTATCTTCTATTCTTTCTTCCGGAGGCATTGTGATGTTGCTCTTTTCACTCATCATCTCGAATTGTGAGGATCGTGTTCTTTTCATGCTTATCCATTTAACCAAAGTGTTGTGTCATCTTTTCAAGTTCTTTCATCTTATCAAGTTTTGCCTCTCTTTTCAACCGGATTGCTGTCTGAAATCCTTCTTACCCCTTGTTCCATTCTTTCAATAGTTCCGGAGGCAGTGTGTTGTTGATTTCATCAAGTATCATCCCATCTTCTCAAGTTCATGTTCTATTCCTTCCATGTTCAACCGGAGTGCTGCCCGAATTCTTCCTCTCTCATCTTGTTTTAACCGGAGTGGTTTCGAATTGTATCTTGTCCATTAAACTCTTGATTCATGTCTTTGCAACCCTCAAGTTCTAATGTTCTTTGTTCCTCTTTTCTAACGGATTGTTCGCAATCTCGTTCATCTCTATTGTACTCTTTCTTTTAAATTGCTCAACTTCTCAAGGTTCTTTGGTCTCACTCATTGGTCGAAGAAGCAACTTAGTTACCTCTTCTATTCCTCTTCCGTTTCTCTCCGGTGCCATTCTAGATCTCGGGACGAGATCCTCTTGTAGTGGTGGAGTGTTGTAACGCCCCGAGCCCGGCGCTCCAGAAGACTTCCAGCTATTCCGAGCTTTGCCGTGTGTTTTATTTATTTGTTGCATTGCATCATGTCATCGTGCCATCACGTCATCATGCCATCATGTCATTTAATTTTTGCAACTCATCTAAATAAATTGTTTGGATCCTCAGTCCATTTAAATTGAGGGAATTCACATGGAGATTCCTCTTTATAACATATCCTCCTAATATTTAGGGAGCTACTAGAAAATATTCCATTAGCTTGGAATTAACCGTAACACACTTGCAAAATTACCATGCCCTTTCTACTTCAAGTTTGGTCCCCAAACTTTGCCAACAATTCTTATCTTTTTTATCAAGGCTCCTCCTAAAGTCTCAACATTTTTGGACCTCCCTAGCACCTACTTCCTATGCAAGACCATTTGAATTAAATTCAAATGAGTTCGAATTCTAACCTCTCACACATACACACTCCTATTTTCTTGGGTCACGCTCGTTTTTGCGAGTCCAAGAAAATTGCCCTCCTGCCCAAGCTCCACCCCTAACCTCTCTCTCTTTTCTTTCTTCTCTCTGTTTTTTTATTTAGAAGAGAAGGGAGAGAGCCAGCCCAGCTGGGCCTCCCAGCTACCGCAGCTCGGCCTCCTCCCAGCGCCAGCCCACCTCATCCCCGCAGCCCACAAGTTTCTCTAACCCTAGGCCCAACCCCTCTTCTCTCCCTTGTCCCCTCGTCCCGCAGCCACTCCATCTCGATCCCCTCATCCTCCTCCTAGCGCCGCCGCCAGGGCATCTCGCCCGACCCTGCGCCACCTCGTCCTGCCGCCAACTCTCCTCGCCGGAGGAGCACCAGGAGGAGTGGAGCACCACCTTCGTTGCCCTGTTCCTTGCTTCCCTGGCGTCTTCACCGCGAGGCCTTCTTCGAGCCAAGGTCATTGCCATACCGCCTTGCTCGTACCCCGCGAGTTCCAGCAAGTCTGGTGCCTCCCTAAGCCCGGTGGCCGTCCTCGCGCCTCGAGCCCGATCCCCATGCCCGAGCGCCGTTCCTCTGCACCCCTTCCCCTTAGGCCACGCCTCTGCTCCGTTGCGCCTCCTGTTCCAGTTGCCCGCCGATGCCCTGCCTCGCGGTTCCGCTCTGCCGTCTGCTGATGCCGGTGAGCAGGATCACCGCGTCGAGCTCCTCTGCCTCGGCCCGCCCTCGCTCATTAACTGCCAGGACTCCTTCTCCGTCCTTCCCGCGCGGAAACCTGCCTCGCCAAGCCCCTGCATCACGCCGCTATTTCCTCTCCTTCAACCCGCGTCGCCTCTGCCAGCCCTGTGCTGCTGCTTGCATCCACCAAGCTCCTCTGCCCCGTTTCGCCTCGGCCTCGACCGAGGAGGATGAGCAGCGTTGCTGCCTGCTCAATCCTCCTGCACTCGCGCCTCGCGCGTTGACCGCGACCAGCTCCATGCCCGAGCGAGCACGCTCCTGTTCCCAATGCCCAGCAGCGCCCAAGTTGTCGCCTCTACGCACCATGCAATGTTACCGTGGACGCATGCACCCCCGGATCGAAACCTCAAGCACCAAGTACACCACCGGCAAGACCCGGACTCCGAACGCCAAGTACAACTACGAACCCGAAGACCTCGGATGCATCAAGTTCCTCTACGACCTGTGTACAACTACCGTCGCCAAGACCGGACCGACAAGTACCCCGACAACGTGTGTACCACTACTGTCGACCCTCGAAGACTCCGTGGACGTCAAGTTCATCGTCGTGACCCCGAACATCTACGAAACGTGAACCACTACTTCAACTACCGTCGTCGTGTACCACTACTTCCACTACCGTCGTGAGAACGTCTACTTCCCCTACACTGCATCAAACCCAATCCGCTCTAAAAACGCACGCTTCGAAGTATAACCCCGAGACGACCACCCGTGAACGAATGCATGAGTGATGTATGAGATGCTCGTGTTTGCACCATGTCTGAATTGATCCTTGCACCTTCCTCCTCGTTTCCATGCCGTCGACCCGTGGGAACCCGGTAACCGGGATCACCCCACCATCTTTTGCATGTTTCGCACATCCACACTTTCCTTTGCACCGACATCTCGACGAGTTGTCGGATCACCGGTATGTTGCCGTGGCATCATTTTTGGATTCGTTGCCGTGGCACCCATTTTGTTCCGCCATGGTGACCAAAATGCTTCATAACATGCTCATGTCAACATTTTCATAAAACTTGCATAAAACTTGCAAATGTCATCTGCATCATGATAACAACATTTAAATGCTTAAAATTGTTGTTTGCTTTAAATTACTAAATGACATGTGGGGATTTACCGGAATTGTTGTTTGTTGTTTCCGGCCTCATTTAAACTTGCCTAAATAGTTAGTTTACTCATGCTTCACCCCTTGCCATGTTTAATAACATTTAATATTGTTGGTACATAACCGAAAGAGCACTAAATAATTGATGTGGTGTTTTGTCAATATGCAACTCGTTGCATATTGAGCTCCACTTAACTTGTAGTATTGTTTGCTGCACTTTGCCATGCCATGCCTCTTTAAACCGGACATGCATCATACTTGTTTGTGCATCATGCAATGTTTATGCTTGTGCATTTACCATGTTGTTTGTTTCTTTCCGGTGTTGCTTCTTAGTTCCGGTAATGTTGCGATTGTGAGGATTCGTTCGACTACTCCCGTTCGTCTTCTTCATGGACTCGTTCTTCTTCCTAGCGGAATTTCAGGCAAGATGATCGCTACCCTGGATCTCACTACTATCATTGCTATGCTAGTTGCTTCGTTCTATCGCTATGCTGCGCTTCCTATCTCTTGGTCTTCAAGCCTCCCAAATTGCCATGTCAACCTCTAACCTTTGACACCCTTCCTAGCAAACCGTTGCTTGGCTATGTTACCGCTTTGCTCAGCCCCTCTTATAGCATTGTTAGTTGCAGGTGAAGTTGAAGATTGCTCCATGGTGAACATGATTATGTTGGGATATCACAATATCTCTTATTTAATTAATGCATCTATACACTTGGTAAAGGGTGGAAGGCTCGGCCTTATGCCTGATGTTTTGTTCCACTCTTGCCGCCTTAGTTTCCGTCATACCGGTGTTATGTTCCCGGATTTTGCGTTCCTTACGCGGTTGGGTGATTTATGGGACCCCCTTGACAGTTCGCTTTGAATAAAACTCCTCCAGCAAGGCCCAACCTTGGTTTTACCATTTGCCTCACCTAGCCCTTTTCCCCTTGGGTTTCCGGAGCCCAAGGGTCATCTTTATTTTACCCCCCCAGGCCAGTGCTCCTCCGAGTGTTGGTCCAAACTAGAGCACCGTGTGGGACCATTCCTTGGGAACTTGGATTACGTCGGTACCTGTACGCTTAGCTTATCCGGTGTGCCCTGAGAACGAGATATGTGCAGCTCCTATCGGGATTTGTCGGCACAACGGGTGGTCTTTCTGGTCTTGTTTTACCATTGTCGAAATGTCTTGTAAACCGGGATTCCGAGACTGATCGGGTCTTCCTGGGAGAAGGAATATCCTTCGTTGATCACGAGAGCTTATCATGGGCTAAGTTGGGACACCCCTGGAGGGTATAAACTTTCGAGAGCTGTGCCCGCGGTTATGTGGCAGATGGGAATTTGTTAATGTCCGGTTGTAGATAACTTGACACCAGATCCGAATTAAAATGCATCAACCGCGTGTGTATCCGTGATGGTCTCTTTTCGGTGGAGTCCGGGAAGTGAACACAGTTTTGGGTTATGTTTGACGTAAGTAGGAGTTCAGGATCACCTCTTGATCATTGCTAGCTTCACAACCATTCCGTTGATTCTCTTCTCGCTCTTATTTGCATATTGTTAGCCACCATATATGCTTAGTCGCTGCTGCAACCTCACCACTTTACCCCTTCCTTTCCCATTAAGCTTTGCTAGTCTTGATACCCATGGTAATGGGATTGCTGAGTCCTCGTGGCTCACAGATTACTACAACAGTAGTTGCAGGTACAGGTTTTGCGATGATCATGACGCGAGAGCAATGTTTGCTTGTTTTGGAGTTCTTCTTCTGCTTCTTCTTTGATCAGGGGATAGGTTCCAGGTCGGCAGCCTGGGCTAGCAAGGTGGATGTCGTTTGAGTTTCTGTTTGTGTTCCATCCGTAGTCGGAGGATGCTCTTATGAAAGATGATGTTGTATTCGTGTGGCATTGTATGCCTTTTGTATGTATCCCCATCTATTATGTAATGTTGATGTAATGATATCCACCTTGCAAAAGCGTATCAATATGCGGTTCTATCCTTGATGGGACCTTCGAGTCTCTTTAGGATAGTATCACATATTGGGCCTGACATGAACTATGATACACATGATTTGGAGTTAGCAGCCGTAGTGCATGCATTGAAGACATGGAGACATTTTCTCATCGGAAACCATTGTGAGGTTTACACGGATCACAAGAGTTTGAAGTATATCTTCATGCAGAAGGAGTTGAATCTCAGACAAAGGAGATGGTTGGAGCTCATTAAGGATTATGATATGAGGTTGCACTATCATCCAGGAAAGGCTAACGTAGTAGCCGATGCGTTGAGCCGCAAGAGCCATGTCAACACACTCATGACCGGAGAGTTACCCAAGGAGTTAGTAGAGGATCTTCGCAAGCTATGTTTGGAGATAGTCCCGAGAGGCTATTTAGCAGCATTGGAGATTCAGTCTACTTTGATGGATAAGATTAGAGAAGCTCGGAAGACGGACAAGGAGATTGCCGAGATAAAGGAAAGGATGAGCAAAGGAAAAGCTAAGGGATTTCGTGAGGATGAGCATGATACCTTAGGGTTTGAGGACCGCATATATGTGCCTAATGATCTGGAGATCAGGAAGTTGATTCTGCAAGAGGCCCATGATTTGCCGTATTCGATTCACCCAGGAAATACCAAGATATTTCTAGATTTGAAGGATAGTTTCTGGTGGACCAGAATGAAGAAGGATATTGCGGAGTATGTAGCAGTTTGTGATGTATGCCAGAGAGTGAAGGCAGGGCATCAAAAGCCAGCAGGATTGCTACAACCATTGCCGATACCCGAATGGAAGTGGGATAAGCTAGGCATGGATTTTATCACAGGATTGCCCAGGACTCGTTCAGGCTATGACTCGATATGGGTTGTAGTCGATCGTTTGACGAAGGTAGCTCATTTCATCCCAGTGAAGACCACTTACAGCAGTGCTAAGTTGGCTAAGATATATATATGACCAGGATCGTATGTCTGCATGGAGTTCCGAGGACCATTGTATCAGATAGAGGAACCCATTTTACCTCAAAGTTCTGGAATCAGTTGCACGAAACTTTGGTAGCAGGCTAGAGTTCAGTACAACCTTTCATCCACAGACAGATGCACAGACCGAGAGAGTCAATCAGATTCTGGAGGACATGTTGACAGCTTGTGCGCTAAATTATGGATCTAGTTGGGACGACAATTTTCCATATGCAGAGTTCTGTTGCAACAACAATTATCAATCCAGTTTGAAGATGGCCCCTTTTGAAGCTTTGTACGGAAGGAGCTGCCAGACAACGTTGCTGTGGGATGAAGTTGGAGACCGTCAGTTGTTTGGATCGGATTTGATTAAAGAGTCCGAAGAGAAGGTTAAGCTGATTCGCGATAGACTCAAGGTAGCCCAGTCCAGGCAGAAGAGCTATGCAGATTCTAAAAGCAAGGAGACAGTTTACGAAGTCGGAGACAGAGTTTATCTTCGTGTGTCCCCACTTCGAGGAGTGAAACATTTTGGAGTTAAGGTAAAGTTAGCACCACGTTTTGTGGGACCATACAAAGTTTCGGAACATATGGGAGAAGTTGCTTACAAGTTGGAATTGCCCGAAGGATTGTCAGGAGTACACGATGTGTTCCACGTTTCCCAGCTGAAGAAGTGCCACGCAGAGATGGCCGATATTCCTCTGAGAGATACAGTGCCACTGGAGGCGATTCAGTTGGATACTGATTTGACCTACGAGGAGAAACCAGTGAAGATTCTCAAGTTTGCCAGCCGAGTTACACGCAGCAAGGTTATCAAGTTTTGCAAAGTTAAGTGGAGCCACCATACCGAAGATGAAGCCACTTGGGAGCGAGAGGAAGATCTACGGAAGGACCACCCTCACCTATTTTCTAGCCAACCCAAATCTTGAGGGCGAGATTCATCTTAAGGGGGGGGGGGGTAGGTTTGTAACATCCCAAAATTTTCAATTTGGAATGTTATACATTAGATCATCATTGCATATCATATTTTATTGCATTTTGGCTTGATCCTATAAATTCTACGCAACTCAAGGACCCACGGAGAGAGTTGGGGATTTCATTATTTTCATATTTGAGTTTTCTCAAATTTTGAAAAGAGGACCAATTGGTTTTGATAATTTTCTTTTCTAATATTTCAAACATAAAAATATATGAGGGGAGATAAAATGACTTCTCCAGAATAAATGAAATATTACAGGAAAAATATTAAAATCATTTTAGTATTTTATTTGGAATTTATTGCAATTTTATTTGAATTAGAAAAATTTCACGTTTTCAAAATTGCATATTTTAGGCCCAGAAAATGTTCATCTTGTTCTAAATATTTTATTTAGACGATGATTTTTTTGGCATTTTTAGATTTTTATTTATTTTTCTAGGATTTATTTTTGGCGGAATCTTATTAAAAAAAGTCAGCGCCCGACTGGAAGCCCAGCCGAGCCGACCGGCCCAAGCCACGACGCTGCTGACATCGCCGGGCGAGTCCGAGCCGGACACGCCTCGCCGCCACCGTGCCCCCTCGCCAAGCTGCCTCCTCCCCTCCCCTGAAAAGCCGATCCAGCCCCCCCGGGACCCCAAGCCGCCGTCACCGCTGCAGCTGTCGCTCCCCGCCGGCCCGTGAGTTGCCGCCGTTGCCACCGCCGCTAGCCGCCGCCGCGCCTCGTCGCCGCCACCGCCTTGCCACCCCACCGCCACCCGCCGCCGCCCAGGATCCCCGCCGCCCCACCGGACCCCGCCGGAGCCGTCGGATCTCGCCGGAGCCCCGCCGAGGTAGCCGCCGCCGTTGCCGGTTTTCAGAAGAAAACCGTGCGTTTTTTAGGAAACCCCGGTCTTTTTATAGATCAGTTTTTTTATTTAGTTATTTAGTGAATGCCCGTTCGTTTGTTCGTTTTAATGAACGATTTTTCACCGTTTAGCCGTCGACAGCGAACATTTGTTCATTAGCATGTTCGTTAGTTATTCTTTTTCAGGGGATTTTCCGCGATTATTTTCGATCGCGATTTCTGCCCTGATTTTTGTTTTAGTTTATCTTTTCGCTTGTTTATCGGAATTAGGCGATTCAAGCGGCTAGAGTTTCGTCTCAAAACCCTCTTTCTGTTTAACCAACTTAAACATGATTTTTCTACTGTAAAATTTGACTTAAGTCCAGATTAGTAAACGAAGCTTGTTTACTTCGCAGTTTGAGTTTCGTTGTTTCGTTTGATTTGATTCTTTTTGCAAACCGGAGTTCTTAAGTTGAACTTTCAGGTTAGATCTCTTATTTGAGCTTTACCCGTGTTTCTTGTTGAGTGCTTATTGTATGCTTGTTTGGTCGCGATAGAGTACCCGGAGTGCGAAGCGTGCTACTACGAGTCTCTAGGTTTCATGGATCATCAGCAAGGCAAGTAACACTTTGCTCATACCTCTTTACTACCTAGTTTTATCGCACTAGATCAATCCTCAAAGAATTGCATGGTTAGGATCTGTTTAATATGTGGGTTTTGGGAAGTAGATGAGGTAATATCTATTGTCCTGTTTATATTCAAACCTTTGGGAGTTACTTCTACGTTGCTTATATTGCTATGCTATGCTTGTAGACGTGGATTGGGTGAGTGTATCCATGACAAATGTGAGTTTTGTTAATTAATGGTTAACTTAAGGTGGCTACTTTAATTCGCATCTGGGTGGATTGAGGCACCTGGGGAACCCAGTGTTGCCTGTATTTTTGGAAATCCCGGGGTACCGTGTGATTCTCCTATGGACCGCCACCCAGGCTCAAAGGGATCATAAGATTATTCATGCTAGAAACTTCCGTGTGCAGCCACAAGCTATTATGGGCTCTAGCATAGTTGAGTATGTTGCGTGACCTCTTTCAGTGGTAGGCTAGGAGATGTAGGGGATGTAGGTTGGTACTGTCTACCCACAACAAAGAGTTAATGCTTCTGAAAGACTGTGTCTCGGTCATCCGTTTCTCAAACATCATGTAGTGCGAGAAATCCAACGGAGGAGATCGAGTCTTGTGGGGAAAAGTGCGCAAACCTCTGCAGAGTGTACAAACTAATCATGGTTAGCCGTGTCCCCGGTTATGGACGTTTTGAGTATCTAGTTCTTGGATTATCATGTGGATCTCATCGCTCTTAATATTATTTGATTGGGTTTAATGATGATGCTTAATTGGGATTGAGTTGGGTGAACCTTCTCGATGTTTAACAACCACCATGATAATTAAATAAAATTTATTCCTTTGTTGTAGGGAAAAATTGGCTTTATGCAAAACTGTAATCATAGAGCTTTCCACCAGCCATATATGCATGTAGTGATAGCATTATTCCGTTCATTACTCTCTATGTGTTACATTGCCAGCATATTCCATGTGCCGACCTATTTTCGGGCAGCAATGTTCATGTTGCAGACTTTTCAGACGATGAGTAAGGTGCCTTAGGTCGTGATCTTTCACTCAGTGATTCCATTGGAGTTGATGGACTCGCTTTATCTTCCAAGCCTTCTGCTGTTATCGTATTTAGATGGCCTTAAGCCATAATTATTGTAATAAATTCTCTTTTAAGACATTCGATGTAATAAGTGTGTGATTGCTACTCTGTTATAAATCCTTCAAGTACTGTGCATGTCAGCATTACCGATCCAGGGATGACACTGATGCACAGAGATCAGACTGTTTGAGGTCTGCTTGCTACAGGGAGTTTGCAAGTAGTAGTAAAATCTTCTAGGTCCATGGTATATGATTGATCATAAATATCAAACAGGGCACTCTGAGAATTACGCGAAGATATAAATTTAAACCTTCGCATGAATGAATCAGTCAAATAGTAATACCAAGGACACTTATCTTGCATGAAGTCCTCAAGATCGGCATTACGCACATATGCGTCAAATTCATCCTTGATGCCTGCGTTGACCATAAACTCTTCTGACGGCCATTCACAAGGCCACACGTCAGCTTCCCTTGGTGGTTAATCGTTGCTGACGCATAGCACGCCTGGGTCCTTTCTTTGTTGAAGAACCACCTTGGTACATTTTCCTAGACATATTCTTCCTCTGAAAAATTTCTGAAATTTTTAGTAACTCAAAATAAAAGTGAATCAAACTCAATAAAACTGATAGCAACTACTCCCATAAGTGCCTAGAGCCTATATCATGCATTAAAATTACATGGGACCTCATAAATTTGACATGCAAGCTCAAGAACAGGGTCACCTAGGCAGCAAAAAATTGCATTGAATAAAGCACTAGAACAAAAACTAATTGGACCATTGGAGGAGTCACATACCAAGGAACAATCTCCCAAAGTAGTTTTGTGAATGGAGCTTTGAGCAAGGAGAACGAAAATCGCAGCAAAATGAGCTAGAACTCGTGCTTGAGCTGGATGGGGATTTTTTTGGGAGGAAGATGGAGTGTGTGGGTGTAGAAATAAGTGGAGGGGGGCCACCATGGGCCCACGAGATAGGGGGCGCGCCCAGTAAGAGTGGGCGCGCCCTGGACCCTCGTGGCCAGGTGCTTGCCCCCCTGCTGTGTTCTCAGTGCCTAAAATCCTCAAATATTCCATAAAAAATCATATTAAATTTGCAGGGCCTTTGGAGCACTTTAATTTTCGGGATATTTTTTAATTGCATGAATAATTCAGGAAACAGACAGATACTACTATTTTTGCTTTAATTATTCTAAATAACAGAAAATAAAAGGAGGGTACAGAAGGTTGTGCCTTCTAGTTTCATCCATCTCATGATCATCAAAAGGAATCCACTAACAAGGTTGATCAAGTCTTGTTAACAAACTCATTCCGAATAACATGGAACCGGAGAAATTTCGAATAACACTAGGTTACCTCAACGGGGATATCAACATCCCCTATAATAAGAATATCATATTTTTTCTTGACAGTAGGAAGAGGAAATTCAAAACCTCCAATAATGATAGTTGGAATTTTTCCAATAGAATTGATGCTATGAACTTGAGGTTGTTTCCTCGGAAAGTGTACCGTATGCTCATTACCATTAACATGAAAAGTGACATTGCCTTTGTTGCAATCAATAACAGCCCCTGCAGTATTCAAGAAGGGTCTACCAAGGATAATCGACATAATATCGTCCTCGGGAATATCAAGAATAAGAAAATCCGTTAAGATAGTGACATTTGCAACCACAACAGGCACATCCTCACAAATACCGACAGGTATATGGTACGTCAACAATGTATCTATAATTTTTGATTGTTCCATGCTATTATAGTACCCGTTTTGGATGTTTATGGGCTTTACTTTACACTTTTATATCATTTTTGGGACTAACCTACTAACCGAAGGCCCAGCCCGAATTGCTGTTTTTTGCCTATTTCAGTGTTTCGAAGAAAAGGAATATCAAACGGAGTCCAAACAGAATGAAACCTTCGGGAGCGATCTTTTTGGAACAAACATGATCCAAAGGACTTGGAGTGGAAGTCAATAAACAAGCAGGGCAGCCATGAGGGTGCCTGGCATGCCCCCTATAGGTGGGCGCACCCCCCACCCTCATGGGCCCCTCGATCGTCCTCCGACCTACTTCTTCCTCCAATATATACCCTTGTACCCCAAAACCATCAGGGAGCACCACGAAAAACTATTTCCACCGCCATAACTTTCCGTATCCGTGAGATCCCATCTTGGAGCCTTCGTCGGCGCTCCACTGGAGGGGGAATCGACCATGGAGGGCCTCTACATCATCTCCAAGGCCCTTCCGATCAGTTGTGAGTAGTTTACAACAGACCTTCGGATTCATAGTTATTAGCTAGATGGCTTCTTCTCTCTCTTTGAATCTCAATACAAAGTTTCCTTGATCTTCTCGGAGATCTATTCGACGTAACTCTTTTTGCAGTGTGTTTGTCTAGATCCGATGAATTGTGGGTTTATGATCAAGTTTATCTATGAGAAATATTTGAATCTCCTCTGAATTCTTTTATGTGTGATTAAGTTATCTTTGCAAGTCTCTTCGAATAATCTGTTTGGTTTGGCCTAATGGATTGATCTTTCTTCAAATGGGAGAAGTGCTTAGCTTTGGGTTCAATCTTGCGGTGTCCTTTCCCAGTGACAGCAGGGGCAGCAAGGCACGTATTGTATTGTTGCCATCGAGGATAAAAAGATGGGGTTTATATCATATTGCATGAGTTTATCCCTCTACATCATGTCATCTTTCTTAATGCATTACTCTGTTCTTCATGAACTTAATACTCTAGATGCATGCTGGATAGCGGTCGATGTGTGGAGTAATAGTAGTAGATGCAGAATTGTTTCGGTCTACTTGTCATGGATGTGATGCCTATATACATGATCATGCCTAGATAATCTCATAATTATTCGCTTTTCTATCAATTGCTCGACAGTAATTTGTTCACCCACCGTAATACTTATGCTATCTTGAGAGAAGCCACTAGTGAAACCTATGGCCCCCGAGTCTATCATATAAGCTTTTCAATATACTTTTATTTGCATCTTTACTTTTCCAATCTATATCATAAGAATACCAAAAATATTTATCTTATCATATTATCTCTATTAGATCTCACTTTCGCAAGTGGCCGTGAAGGGATTGATAACCCCTTTATTGTGTTGGTTGCGAGTTCTTGTTTGTTTGTGTAGGTGCGTGGGAACTTTTGAGGAGCCTCCTACTGGATTGATACCTTGGTTCTCAAAAACTGAGGGAAATACTTACGCTACTATTGATGTATCACCCTTTCCTCTTTAAGGAAAACCAACGCAAGATCAAGACATAGCAAGAAGGATTTCTGGCGCCGTTGCCGGGGAGGTCTTTGCTCAAGTCAAGACATACCAAGTACCCATCACAAACTCATCTCCCTCACATTACATTATTTGCCATTTGCCTCTCATTTTCCTCTCCCCCACTTCACCCTTGCCGTTTTATTCACCCTCTCTTTCCTTTTGCCTCCCTCTTTCTCCTTCTCCTCGCCTTTTCTACCGTTATGTCTGAAATTGGGGAGATTATCGTCGATATGGACAATAATGATAACATGGAAAATTCTGATGCTCCCGTTGAAGAACCCCCTATTTTGCATACTAAAAAGTTTCGAATCGGTAGTGGTAATATTATTGGAAAAGGGGTTATTCAAGATTTCTTTACTTGTGCCGGTGTTTTACCTTCTATGGGTGGTTCTATCTTGCATAGAACTAGTAGTCTTGCGGATGCTATTGCCATGCTTATAGTTGAACTTGAAAGACAGTTTATGCACATGCATTCTTGCATACAAAGAATTTTCCTAGAATTTTCTAATATTGAGCATTCTTCTGTTAAGCGCACAACTACTATCTTTTTGGCACATGAGTTTAGATGTATAATAAGAGAAGCCAAAGAAATTTTTGTGCACTATAGGGTGGACGCCGGTCGTCCTCCCGTAGAGGCGATCCTCTTTGATCAAGAGGAAATTATGCGTTTCCAATCTTTGGACTATATTGCTTTTAATGAAATCCTTAGAAAAAAGCTTCATACCACTGTTCTAATTGATAAAATTTCTGAACTCAATAATGATTTTGCTATTCGAAATAATGTGCTAGGATATTCTCTTGAGTGTAGACTCAAGAGGTTCTGTCAAAAGAATGTTTATAATGATGAATTGGTTGTGCATTATGAAGGTCTCAAGGAGGAACCCATACCTCCTGAGGTTGATCTTGGGGACTTTTTCCCCATTAAATTTAGCCCTTTTGATTACTTTTGTTTGCCTCAAAGAAAACTCGCTGCTGAATGTAGAGAATATGAGATGAGTTTTCATGATATATCTTATTATTATGGCACTACTTAGATCTATCCTCGCTTTTATGCCAGCTAGGGGCGTTAAATGATAGCGCTAGTTGGGAGGCAACCCAATTTTATTTTAGTTTTTGTTTTGTTTTTGTTTCTGTTTAGTAATAAATTTTTCATCTACCTTCTGTTTAGATGTGTTTTCATGTTTTAATTAGTTTTTGTGCCAAGTAGAACCTATAGGATAACCTATGGTGATAGTTAATTTGATTCTGCTGGAAAACAGAAACTTTGCGCGCACGAAAATAATTTTAGTAATTCACACAAATGTGCTTTTGCCTTGATTTTTTTGCTGTAGATCAATAGACAAATTTTCCAGGACTTCCTATTTTGGTAGGATTTTTAGAGTTCCAGAAGTTTTCGAGAGTTACAGATTGCTACAGACTGTTCTGTTTTTGACAGATTCTGCTTTTCGTGTGTTGTTTGCTTATTTTGATGCATCTATAGCTAGTATTAAGTGGTATGAACCATAGATAAGTTGGAATAAAGTAGGTTTAACACCAATATATATAAATAATGAGTTCATTACAGTACCTTATGTGCTGGTCTTTCTTTCTTGCACTAACGGAGCTTATGAGATTTCCTGTTGAGTTTTGTGTTGTGAAGTTTTCAAGTTTTGGGTAAAGATTTGATGGATTATGGAATAAGGAGTGGCAAGAGCCTAAGCTTGGGGATGCCCAAGGCACCCCAAGATATTCAGGGATAGCCAAAAGCCTAAGCTTGGGGATGCCCCGGAAGGCATCCCCTCTTCCGTCTTCGTTCATCGGTAACTTTACTTGGAGCTATATTCTTATTCGCCACATGATATGTGTTTTGCTTGGAGCGTCTTGTATGATATTAGTATTTGCTTTTTTAGTTTACCACAATCATCCTTGCTGTACACACCTTTTGAGAGAAACCCACTTGATTGGAATTTATTAGAATACTCTATGTGCTTCACTTATATCTTTTGAGCTAGATAAATTTTGCTCTAGTGCTTCACTCATATCTTTTAGAGCACGTCGGTGGCTTTATTTTTTAGAAATTGTTAATCTCTCATGATTCACTTATATTATTTTGAGAGTCTCTTAGAACATCATGGTATTTTCTATGGTTATAAAATTTGTCCTAGAATGAGCGGCATCCAAGTTGGGTATAATAAAAACTATCATAGGAAGTGAATTGGATGCTATGATCAATTTGATACTTGATAATTGTTTTGAGACATGGAGGTGGTGATATTAGAGTCATGCTAGTTGGGTGATTATGAATTTAAAGAATGCTTGTGTTGAAGTTGGCAAGTCCCATAGCATGCACGTATGGTAAAAGTTGTGTAACAAATTTGAAACATGAGGTGTTCTTAGATTGTGCATCCTTATGAGTGGCGGTCGGGGATGAGCGATGGTCTTTTCCTACAAATCTATCCCCCTAGGAGCATGCGCGTAGTGCTTGGTTTTTGATGACTTGTAGATTTTTGCAATAAGTATATGAGTTCTTTATGACTAATGTTGAGTCCATGGATTATACTCACTCTCACCCTTCCATCATTGCTAGCCTCTTCGGTACCGTGCATTGCCCTTTCTCACCTTGAGAGTTGGTGCAAACTTCACCGGTGCATCCAAACCCCGTGATATGATACGCTCTATCACACATAAACCTCCTTATATCTTCCTCAAAACAGCCACCATACCTACCTATTATGGCATTTCCATAGCCATTCCGAGATATATTGCCATGCAATTTTCCACCGTTCCGTTCATCATCATGACACGCATATCATCATTGTCATATTGCCTTGCATGATCATGTAGTTGACATTGTATTTGTGGCAAAGCCACCATGCATAATTTTTCATACATGTCACTCTTGATTCATTGCCCATCCTGGTACACCGCCGGAGGCATTCATATAGAGTCATATCTTGTTCTAGTTTTGATTTGTAATTCGTGAGTTGTAAATAAATAGAAGTGTGATGATCATCATTATTAGAGCATTGTCCCCAAATAAAAAAAAGAAAGGCCAAAAAAGTCCAAATAAAAAAAGGGAAGGCCCAAAAAAATAAAAAATAAAATAAAAGAGGGGGCAATGTTACTATCCTTTTCCACACTTGTGCTTCAAAGTAGCACCATGTTCTTCATATAGAAAGTCTTTTCATGTTGTCACTTTCATATACTAGTGGGAATTTTTCATTATAGAGCTTGGCTTGTATATTCCTATGATGGGCTTCCTCAAAATGCCCCAGGTCTTCGTGAGCAAGCAAGTTGCATGCACACCCACTAGTTTCTTTTGTTGAGATTTCATATATTTATAGCTCTAGTGCATCCGTTGCATGGCAATTCCTACTCCTCATGTTGACATCAATTGATGGGCATCTCCATAGCCCATTGATTATCCTTGTCAATATGAGACTTTCTCCATTTTTGTCTTCTCCACACAACCTCCATCATCATATTCTATTCCACCCATAGTGCTATATCCATGGCTCACGCTCATGTATTGTGTGAAAGTTGAAAAAAGTTTGAGATTATTTTAGTACGAAACAGTTGCTTGGCTTGTCATCGGGGTGTGCAAGATGGGAGCATTTTTGTGTGACGAAAATGAAGCATAGCCTAACTATATGATTTTGTAGGGATGAACTTTCTTTAGCCATGTTATTTTGAGAAGACATGATTGCTTTGATTAGTATGCTTGAAGTATTACTATTTCTTATGTCAATATGAACTTTATTTTGAATCATTTGGATCTGAATATTCATGCCACAATAAAGAAAATTACATCGAGAATTATGCTAGGTAGCATTCCACATCAAAAATTCCGTTTTTATCATTTACCTACTCGAGGACGAGCAGGAATTAAGCTTGGGGCTGCTTGATACGTCTCCAACGTATCTATAATTTTTGATTGTTCCATGCTATTATATTACCCGTTTTGGATGTTTATGGGCTTTACTTTCCACTTTTATATTATTTTTGGAACTAACCTACTAACCGGAGGCGCAGCCCGAATTGCTGTTTTTTTTGCCTATTTCTGTGTTTCGAAGAAAAGGAATATCAAACGGAGTCCAAATGGAATGAAACCTTCGGGAGCGATCTTTTTGGAACAAACGTGATCTAGAGGACTTGGAGTGGAAGTCAAGACACAAGCGAGGCGGCCACGAGGGAGCCCGGCGTTCCCCCTACAGGTGGGCGCGCCCCCACCCTCGTGGGCCCCTCGAGCGTCCACCGACCTACTTCTTCCTCCTATATATACCCTTGTACCCCAAAACCATCGGGGAGCACCACGAAAAACTATTTCCATCACCGTAACCTTCTATATCCGTGAGATCCCATCTTGGAGCCTTTGTCGGTGCTCCGCCGGAGGGGGAATCAACGACAGAGGGCCTTTACATCATCTCCAAGGCCCTTCCGATGAGTTGTGAGTAGTTTACCACAGACCTTCGGGTCCATAGTTATTAGCTAGATGGCTTCTTCTCTATCTTTGAATCTCTATACAAAGTTCTCCTTAATCTTCTTGGAGATCTATTCCATGTAACTCTTTTTGCGGTGTGTTTGTCGAGATTCGATGAATTGTGGGTTTATGATCAAGTTTATGTATGAGAAATATTTGAATCTCCTATGAATTCTATTATGTGTGATTAAGTTATCTTTGCAAGTCTCTTCGAATTATCAGTTTGGTTTGGCCTACTAGATTGATCTTTCTTGCAATGGGAGAAATGCTTAGCTTTGGGTTCAATCTTGCGGTGTCCTTTCCCAGTGACAGCAGAGGCAGCAAGGCACGTATTGTATTGTTGCCATCGAGGATAAATAGATGGGGTTTATATCATATTGCATGAGTTTATCCCTCTACATCATGTCATCTTTCGTAATGCATTACTCTGTTCTTCATGAACTTAATACTATAGATGCATGCTGGATAGCGGTCGATGTGTGGAGTAATAGTAGTAGATGCATAATCGTTTCGGTCTACTTGCCATGGCCGTGATGCCTATATACATGATCATGCCTAGATAATCTCATAATTATTCGCTTTTCTATCAATTGCTCAACAGTAATTTGTTCACCCACCGTAATACTTATGCAATCTTGAGAGAAGCCACTAGTGAAACCTATGGCCCCGAGTCTATCTCTTATCATATAAGCTTTTCAATCTACTTATATTTGCATATTTACTTTTCCAATCTATACCATAAGAATACCAAAAATATTTATCTTATCATATTATCTCTATCAGATCTCACTTTCGCAAGTGGCCGTGAAGGGATTGACAACCCTTTATTGCGTTGTATGCGAGTTCTTGTTTGTTTGTGTAGGTGCGTGGGACTTTTGAGGAGCCTCCTACTGGATTGATACCTTGGTTCTCAAAAACTGAGGGAAATACTTACGCTACTATTGCTGCATCATCCTTTCCTCTTCAAGGAAAACCAACGCAATCTCACGACGTAGCAGTATAGCACTTGATTTATCAGCCATTTGCAAAGATATTTCAGTAGGTGCCAACTTATTCAATTCAAGTCTACGATATAAAGAGAGAGGCATAACACTAACACCGGCTCCAAGATCACATAAAGCATTTTTAACATAGTTTCTTTTAACGGAGCATGGTATAGTTGGTACCCCTGGATCTCCAAGTTTCTTTGGTATTCCACCTTTAATTATATAATTAACAAGCATGGTGGAAATTTCAGCTTCCAGTATCTTTCTTTTTTTGTAATAATATCCTTCATATATTTAGCATAAGGATTAACTTTAAGCATATCAGTTAAGTGCATACGTAAGAAGATAGGTCTAATCATTTCAGCAAAGCACTCAAAATCCTCATCATCCTTTTTTTGGATGGCTTAGGAGGAAAAGGCATGGGTTTCCGAACCCATGGTTCTCTTTCTTTACCGTGCTTCCTAGCAACAAAATCTCTCTTATCATAATGTTGATTCTTTGATTGTGGGTTATCAAGATCAATAGCAGGTTCAATTTCTACATCATTATTATTGGTAGGTTGCACATCAACATGAACATTGTCATTAACATTATCACTAAGTTCATGTTCATCACCTGATTGTGTTTAATCATCAGAAATAGAAATATCATTGGGATTCTCAGGTGTGTCTACAACAGGTTCACTAGAAGCATGCAAAGTCCTATCATTTTTCTTTTTCTTCTTTTTAGATGGACTAGGTGCATCTAAATTATTTCTATGAGAATCTTGCTCGATTCTCTTAGGGTGGCCTTCAGGATACAAAGGTTCCCGAGTCATTCTACCAGTTCTAGTAGCCACTCTAATAGCAAAGTCATGTTTATTATTTAATTCATCGAGTAAATCACTTTGAGCTTTAAATACTTGCTCCGCTTGAGTGGTAACCATAGAAGCATATTTGCTAATGAGTTTAAGTTCATCTTTAACTCTAGCCATATAATCACTCAAGCGTCCAATCATGTAAGCATTACTCTTTAATTCTCTACCAACATAAGCATTAAAACTTTCTTGTCTAGCTATAAAATCATCAAATTCATCTAAACATTGTCTAGGAAATTTAGTAGATGGGATTTCAACTTTATCATATCTATAGAGAGAATTTACCTTTACTACCTGTGCCGGGTTATCAAGACAATGTGTTTCTTTGACACGCGGTATATTAAGACCATGTATTTCTTCAATAGGAGGTAAATTCTTAACATCTTCAACTTTAATACATTTTTCTTTCATTGATTTCTTTGCCTCTTGCATATCTTCAGGACTGAGAAATAGAACTCCCCTCTTCTTCGGAGTTGGTTTAAGAATTTACCTTTACTACCTGTGCCGGGTTATCAAGACAATGTGTTTCTTTGACACGCGGTATATTAAGACCATGTATTTCTTCAATAGGAGGTAAATTCTTAACATCTTCAGCTTTAATACCTTTTTCTTTCATTGATTTCTTTGCCTCTTGCATATCTTCAGGACTGAGAAATAGAACTCCCCTCTTCTTCGGAGTTGGTTTAAGAATAGGCTCAGGAGTTGGCTCAATTGGCTAAGGAATTGGCTCGGGAAGAGTCCAATTATTTTCATTGGTGAACATATTATTCAACAGAAATTCAGCTTGATCGTCTGTTCTTTCCCTGAAAACACAACCAGCACAACTATCCAAGTGGTCCTTGGAAGCAGTTAGTCAATTATAAAAGATATCAAGTATTTCATTTGTCTTAAGAGGATGATCAGGCAAATCATTAAGTAATCGGAGAAGCCTCCCCCAAGCTTGTGGGAGACTCTCTTCTTTGATTTTCACAAAATTATATATTTCCCTCAAGGTAGCTTGTTTGTTATGAGTAGGGAAATATTTAGCAGAGAAGTAATAAATCATATCCTGGGGACTACGCACACAACCAGGATCAAGAGAATTAAACCAAGTTTTAGCATCACCCTTTAATGAGAACGGAAATATCTTAAGGATATAATAATAGCAAGACTTCTCATCATTAGTGAATAGGGTGGCTATATCATTTAACTTAGTAAGATGTGCCACAACAGTTTCAGATTCATTGCCATAAAAAGGATTAGATTCAACCAAAGTAATTATCTCAGGATCAACAGAGAATTCATAATCCTTATTAGTAACAAAAATAGGTGAAGTAGCAAAAGCAGGGCCACATTTCATTCTAGCATTCAGAGATTGTTGCTTCCATTTAGCTAATAACTTCTTAAGATCATATCTATCGTTGCAAGCAAGAATAGCTCTAGCAGCTTCTTCATCCATAACATAACCCTCAGGAACAATAGGCAATTCATACTTAGGGGGAGAACCTTCATCATCACTATCATCAACAATTTCATCTTCAATAATTTCATTCTCTCTAACCCTAGCAAGTTGTTCATCTAGAAATTCACCTAATGGCAAAGTAGTATCAAGCACAGAAGTAGTTTCATCATAAGTATCATGCATAGCAGAAGTGGCATCATCAATAACATGCGACATATCAGAATTCATAGCAGTAGCAGGTTTAGGTGTCGCAAGCTTACTCAAAACAGAAGGAGAATCTAGTGCAGAGCTAGATGACAGTTCCTTACCTCCCCTCGTAGTTGTGGAAAAAAATCTTAGTTCTTTCGTCTTTCAAGTTCTTCATAGTGATCAGCAGATATAAATCCCAAGTGATTCAAAGAATAGAGCTATGCTCCCCGGCTACGGCGCCAGAAAATAGTCTTGATAACCCACAAGTATAGGGGATCGCAACAGTATTCGAGGGTAGAGTAATCAACCCAAATTTATTGATTCGACACAAGGGGATCCAAAGAATATTCTCAAGTATTAGCTGTTGAGTTGTCAATTCAAGCACACCTAGAAAACTTAGTATCTACATCAAAGTATTTAGTAGCAAAGTAGTATGATAGTAATGGTAACAGTGATAAAAGTAACGATAGCAGTTTTGTAGTAATTGTAACAGTAGCAATGGAAAAGTAAATAAGCAAAGCACAATATGTGAAAAGCTCGTAGGCATTGGATCAATGATGGATAATTATGTCGGATGCGATTCCTCATGTAATAGTTATAACATAGGGTGACACAGAACTAGCTCCAGTTCATCAATGTAATGTAGGCATGTATTCCGAATATAGTCATACATGCTTAGGGAAAAGAACTTGCATGACATCTTTTGTCCTACCCTCCCGTGGCAGCGGGGTCCTAATGGAAACTAAGGGATATCAAGACCTTCTTTTAATAGAGTACCGGACCAAAGCATTAACACATAGTGAATACATGAACTCCTCAAACTACGGTCATCATCGAGAAGTATCCCGATTATTGTCACTTCGGGGTTGTCGGATCATAACGCATAATAGGTGACTATAGACTTGCAAGATAGGATCAAGAACTCACATATATTCATGAAAACATAATAGGTTTTCAGATCTGAAATAATGGCACTCAGGCCCTACTGACAAGCATTAAGCATAGCAAAGTCATAGCAACATCAATCTCAGAACATAGTGGATACTAGGGATCAAACCCTAACAAAACTAACTTGATTACATGGTAAATCTCATCCAACCCATCACCGTCCAGCAAGCCTACGATGGAATTACTCACGCACGGCGGTGAGCATCATGAAATTGGTGATGGAGGATGGTTGATGATGACGACGGCGATGAAATCCCCTCTACGGAGCCCTGAACGGACTCCAGATCAGCCCTCCCAAGAGAGATTGGGGTTGGCGGCGGCTCCGTATCGTAAAACACGATGAAACTTTCTCTCTGTTTTTTTCTTCGCGAAACCAAATATATAGAGTTGGAGTTGAGGTCGGTGGAGCTCCAGGGGGCCCACGAGGAGGGGGCGCGCCCAGGGGGAGGGGGCGCGCCCCCACCCTCGTGGACAGGGTGTGTGCCCCCTGGCCTTGATTCTTTCGCCAGTATTTTTTATATTTTCCAAAAGTTATCTCCGTGGATTTTCAGGTTATTCCGAGAACTTATGTTTTCTGCACAAAAATAACACCATGACAGTTCTGCTGAAAACAGCGTCAGTCCGGGTTAATTTCATTCAAATCATGCAAGTTAGAGTCCAAAACAGGGGCAAAAGTGTTTGGAAAAGGAGATACATTGGAGACATATCACCTGCCCGGCAAAGAAAATGAATAAATGAGTTATTAGTTACTTGATATCAGGAAATTAACGGAAGTTGTCTATATAGTGCGATAATGATTGAAATTACCTGTGGAGCATTTCCTTCACGTCCGCCCACATCTCAGGGTCTTTACGTAACGTGTCCATGACAAGTACTTTTCTTGCGTCCAATTGAAGGACTAGCAGAATAAAGTGGAACCTGCGCACACATAGCTCATCAATTACACTTAACATCGAGTAAGGGGAGGAACATAATGATGTGTACAAGACAGTATAACAGTCACTTGAACTTGTAAGGAAATAGTATTTCCCTTTTGGTTTGTTGTTGAAGTAACACCCTTAGCAAGATGTTATCTACATCCTTGGTGCTCCATTTTACTGTAGCTTGATTAATAGTATTTGGGTTAATGACCCCAATGTCCTAGATTTATTCCTTTTTTGCAATCGAGGATCTTCTTTCTACATAATATAATTATACATGCAATGAATGAGCTGAGCTAGAGACTTAATTACAGAAATGATACTTACGAACATTAGCAACTAATGATAGACTTGTCGATGGCGTCTTGATTGAAGAACTGAAATAATTCTTCAAATTGAATGTAAATCTCCTGTTCTCCATTGAAGAAGTGCTCATCTTTAACCCCCGCAATGATATAGTCGACCCCTTCCTTTGAGCCTGCCAAGTACCAGTCATGCAATTTTTGCATCATGATTGGTAGATGCCGGAGCTCCAGGTCTGACGAGAGGCTTCCTGTGCTCGAATTTATAGGCTAACTCAGCCGATTCAAACTGTACATCATCGCCTAAGTAATCACCAAGAGTGTAACCAGGATGAGTGTCCGCTACCCCCAGATCATTAACAATATCGGCAAACACCCTGAGCAGGGGGAGGGGCATGATTGCTTTTCCTGTTCACCGAGCTGGGGAATTGTTTTCCCCTTTGCACTACCGCTACTTCCGGACTGCCGCTTCTGTTAACCTCCATATGACTTTTCAATCAAGCGGTCATAGTTGGATAGCAGCGGAGGCGGCGGTGGTTTTGTAAGGTTTCCCAGAGTGCGCCTCACTTTTACCGGATCTATTTTCTCCTCTGGAGGTGGACATTTTAGTGCTAACTAGAGTTTCACATCGGCAGCCACGATGTCCATGGTTTCCTCCTCAGTCATGTCATATGGTAACTTGGGTGGAGCCTTCTTGACGCTTGTACCTTGTATGGATTTCTTCGATGTTGTACAACTAGCCGCCAAAGGGGCGGAGGATCTCTTTCGCCGGTGCTGAGGCGGCGGAGGAGGCAGAGTCAGCTGACACGACGGATTCAGCTGAGGGGCCTCCTCCGGTGGAGTCCGCTGAGGCGACAGATACAGCTAAGGCGGCAGAGGATTCTGGTGCGGGGCCTCCTCTGGCTGAGTCCGCAAAGGCGACGGAGTGTGCTGATGCGGCGGAGACGACTGAGGCAATGGAGATAGAGATGGACTGTGAGGAGTCTGTTAAGGGGCCTCCTTCGGCTGAGTCTGCTGTCGCAGCGACCAGTTTGGAAGCATAATGTGTTCCTTTCTCCATAGAATGGTAGTCCTTAAGGCATATCTCAGATGAGTCTCCCCATCACTTGTACGGCACTCAAGCTCCAGCTCCTCAAATTCGTTCATAACTTGGTCCACCCCAATAACAGCAAAGCCATTTTGAATTGGACGTCAATGGAAAGTGGCATCAGATCCATGAGGTAAGGCATAGCCGACCGCCACCTTCAAAGTTAAGTTCATGCATTTCACATGTAGATCACAATGTTCCTTCTCCGTGATATCATCCACGGGGTAGTGAGGAGCCGTGATATCAGGCTGAACGAGCTCTGTGGAAGCCACGATGCTTTTCCGCTGAGATGGTGGGGTAGCTTTGTTGGCAGTATCGAATGAAGGATCTTCGTGCTACTGAGTAGCTCGTTGACTTGTCCCTCCATTTTCTTATCCTGCAATGCTAATCTTTGTACTAACTTCTGCATCTAGTCTGCTTCCTCTTTCTTCTTTCTCCCTTGATTTCTATAACCATTGCTACCAGGAAACCCATGCACCCAGAAAACAGCGCCTGGCGTGCCTCGTGTTCGTCCAGGGTATTCAGGATTCCCACTACTTCATGTTGGTCCAAACGTGATAGTACAATCAGAGACCCTTCGACGAAACTGTGTGCGATGCATTAATCGCAAACGGTGATGTAAAAAACCATAAATAAAGATGCAAAATGTCTGGAATGGTGGATACATCAAACACGGTTCAGGTTTTAGATGCGTGTGCGACGCGGGGCAAATGGTTGATCTAGAAGAACTGTTTGCGATGAGGCAGAACAATAGAAACGGGCAGCCAGATGAGGGTGTGTGCGATATACGACATACATTTCACTAGGATGAACTGTGTCTGATTAGGCAACACAATAGAAACGGTCAGCCAGATCAAGGTGTGTGTGATGGAGGGCATATAGTTGACTCAGATGAACTGTTTGTGATGAGCCAACACAATAGAAACAAATCAACTTAACAAGGTGTGTGTGATACATGACAAACATGTCCGTAATCAGAAATGTGTGCGAAGACCAATAATAACACAGATGATTGCTGCTAATAAGCCATGTGATTTGCTCTGTCTACAGAAGAATAACACACACACACACACACGCACACACGCACGCGCACGCGCACACACACACACACACACACACACACACATATATATATAAGTGACTACACAGATCATTCACACTATTACATAAGTGACTATACAGATCATTCGCACACACATTAATAAACAATTGTATGCATCCTAAACTAGGAGAAATGATCGTCTAATCATCTACTTCTTGTGACGCTCCCGCCAATGCTCCATGGCTCGATCCCTCGTCTGGGGCAGGAAGAAGACACTCCCTCATGTCAACGATCCGCATGTACATCTCGTAGCTTGTGTATGCGTCCTTGGACGCGTACTTGATGTGTTCTTCATCTAGTCTCTCATGCCAGACACTGTGCCAGGCATTCTTGTCCTTCTTGCTCTCACCCAAAACAACTGTTTGCGTTGAAGGGATGTACAAATCCTGCTCGGCACATTTTCTCTTGACTTAGCACCAAAGTCTGGATTTGCATACCGTATTCAATCCGAACCGTTTGCGTTGAAGAGATGCACAAATCCCGCGCTGCAAATTTTCCCTTGGCTTACCGTGGAAGACCATAGCTCTAACTTTGCATACGGGTGTTCTATCTAAAACGTTTTCTATGAAGAGCTGCACAAATCCCACTCGACACATTTTCCATTGGTTTACTGGGGAAGCTGTCGGTTTACATACGGGTGTTCTGTCTAAAACGTATGCGATCAAGAGTTGCACAAATCCTGCCCGACACATATTCCCTTGGCTTCCTAGGGAAGCTATCGGTTTGCATACG
The DNA here is from genome assembly GCF_018294505.1 of Triticum aestivum. Taxonomy (NCBI): domain Eukaryota; kingdom Viridiplantae; phylum Streptophyta; class Magnoliopsida; order Poales; family Poaceae; genus Triticum; species Triticum aestivum. Next base: position 472,645,508 of record NC_057801.1, read on the forward strand.
GGTGTTCTAACAAAATGTTTGCGATGAGTGTTTTATATTTAAAAACCATTGACATTTTTTTAAAGAAAATCGTTTGATAAGCCTGTACATTAAGAGAGAAAAACGCAAGCCCATTCAAACCATATCTTTCATTCAGTCATAGTGCGAATTTATATTCATATGCTCGAGATACAGTATTAAACCCAAAAAAACTATTTCCAGCGGCGTGCCGTGCCGGTGTTGTTGTTGTCATCCTCTGGGACGCCGTTGTTGAAGTCTTCAAGGTAGCATAGAATGTTCTTCACTTTGAAATCAAACATCATGTCATCATGCGAGGGACGGGCAGGGCGCGGGAGGACGACAACTAGCGGCGCTGTGAGGTACCGGTCGACGGCGGCGTCCCATGCCTCTGAGGGGGGGCGCGTGCACGGGCACGTGCACGGCGGGTGCAGGCAAACGCATTGGCACCGTCGCTGCGGTAGGTGTAGGGGTGCGCACGGGCACGGGTGCTGGCGCTGGCATGTACACAAGCTCGCACGGGTCCCCGAAGACCTCGCTGACACCCGCGACTTCCAGCTCATCGATAGTGCTCGGTGACCAGCTCGTCAATGCTATGGGGATGGTCGCTGGCGCGGGCACAAGGATGGGAGCTGGGACGGGCGCGGGGGCAGCAATCACCGCAACTAGCTCGTTCAGGGCCATGTGTCACGCCCAATATGCGACCCTATCCTAAAGGAGCTCGAAGGTCCCACCAAGGATAGAAGCGCATATTGGAGACGCTTTTGCAAGGTGGATATCATTACATCATACCATTACATAATACTTGGGGATACATACCAGAGGCATACAATGCCACACGAATACAACATCATCATACACAAGAGCAACATCTGACTACGGATGAAACACAAACATAAACTCAACGACATCCACCCTGCTAGCCCAGGCTGCCGACCTGGAACCTATCCCCTGATCAAAGAAGAAGCAGAAGAAGAACTCCAAAACAAGCAAGCATCGCTCTTGCGTCATGATCATTGCGTTACCTGTACCTGCAACTGTTTGTAGCCACGAGGACTCAGCAATCACATTACCATGGGTATCAAGACTAGCAAAACTTAATGGGTATGGAATGGATAAGTGGTGGGAGTTGCAGCAGGGACTAAGCATGATATGGTGGCTAACTTATGAATACAGAATTAGATGAGAAGCTACGCAAACGATCGCAAACTAGTACTGATCAAGAAGTGATCCTGAAACTACTTACTTCCAAACATAACCCAAACCGTGTTCACTTCCCGGACTCCGCCGAGAAGAGACCATCATGGCTACACACGCGGTTGATGCATTTTATTAAGTCAAGTATCAAGTTCTCTACAACCTGATATTAACAAATTCCCATCTGCCACATAACCGTGGGCTCGACTCTCGAAAGTTTATACCCTGCAGGGGTGTCCCAACTTAGCCCATTATAAGCTCTCACGACCAACGAAGGATATTCCTTCTCCCGAGAAGACCCAATCAGTCTCGGAATCCCGGTTACAAGACATTTCGGTAATGGTAAAACAAGACCAGCAAGACCGCCCAACTGTGCCGACAAATCCCGATAGGAGCTGCACATATCTCGTTCTCAAGGCGCAACGGCTAGGTCAGCCTACGAGTAAAACCAGACCTCGAGTTGCCCCATGGTGGCCCTGCAGTCTGCCCGGTTCGGGCCAACACTTAGAGAAGCACTAGCCCGGGGGGGGGGTAAAATAAAGATGACCCTTGGGTTAATTACTCCCAAGGGAAAGGTTATAGGTTGTTAGGCAAATGTAAAACCAAGGTTGGGCCTTGCTGGAGGAGTTTTATTCAAAACGAACTGTCAAGGGGTTCCCATAAACCCAGCCGCGTAAGGAACGCAAATTCAAGGAACATAACACCGGTATGACGGAAACTAAGGCGTCAAGAGTGGAACAAAACACTAGGCATAAGGCCGTGCCTTCCACCCTTTACCAAGTATATAGATGCATTAATTAACATAAGAGATATTGTGATATCCCTACATAATCATGTTCCAACATGGAGCAACCTTCAACTTCATCTGCAACTAACAACGCTATAAGAGGGGCTGAGCAAAAGCGGTAACATAGCCAAAAAATGGTTTTCTAGGAAGGGTGAAAAGGTTAGAGGCAGACATGGCAATTTGGGAGGCTTGATAAACATGTGATAGGTAGCGCAGCATAGCGATAGAACGAAGCAACTAGCATAGCAATGATTGTAGTGAGATCCAGGGTAATTTTCATCTTGCCTGAAATCCCGCTAGGAAGAACAAGTCCATGAAGAAGACGAACGGGCGAAGACGAACCAAGTGTAGTCGAATAAATCCTCACGATCGCAACGAAACAGGAACTATTGAGAAGAAGCACAACCGGAAAAAATCAAACAACAAGGTAAACACACAACACATAAACATGGCATGATGCTCAACCAAGTATGATGCATGACAAAGGCTATATGATGCTACTCATGGCAAGATATGATGCAAACAAGAACACACATCAAAGCAGGTTTAAATGAGGTCGAAAACAACATATAACAAATATGGTAAGTCCTCATATGCAAATTTCAAAATTGGTCCAGATCTGAATAAACCTTATGTTCAAGTATTTAAACATCAAGTTAAGATGCACCAAGATGATCTACGCGAAATTCTAGTCAAGTTACATATAAAGTTCATTTAATTCGGGGCTACGACCTAGAAGATATGAGCAAAACAAGTTAAACATGGCATTGATGACTAATGCATTCCAACATCAAGCAAACACTCTCAAAACATGGATGCAAATACTATGACTTCTAAGCAAGTTTCATATAGGGATGCTCAAAATGGAGCAATGGTGCAACACATACACTCCAAACAAGATATAACAACAATTTGCCCAAAACAGCAAGTAGGCACTTAGCAAACATCAAAACAACAATCTACAAGAATCATACGAGCACAAAATTGACATGCACTTCATGTACAGATAACATACTTCAAATATCATTAAGGTTCAGGTTCATAGACATCAAGATTAAACCAATATGATCAATGCAAAAAGCAACTTTATAACACAGGAGCATATGCATGAGCGGAGTTAATATGATGGAAACTTGAGAGCAAGAAAGAGACAAGCTACATCAAGTAAACATATCAACCAAGGGCATGTAATCAAAGTACACATAACAAAGAGCAAATAACGTCATGGTATCATATACATATGACTCATGGATTAGTGGGAACCAACAAGACAAGATTGAATATTGAAACAGTTTCAGCAAGTGTAAAACAGCAACATTATGATAGCATGTTTGCAAGCATGAAATAGAGGCATATGATATCCAACATTAGCAAACATGGCATGTGAACAAATTAATCATAGCATACTTCAAATCATGTAATTAGAGAATCTCTAGAAGAGGCATAGAATAATTACTATCAAGCCCACGACATAGCATCATGAAGTTAACAGAAATTTGGAACATTATATAAGCATGTTCATTGCAATGAAAACATATGCTACATGGCATATATAGGGCATCAAAAGGCATGGCATGATAGAGCATAGTATGTACAACAAAACATGTCAAATAAGCATCTCCAGATTATGCATGGATAAATTGGTAGTATCAAGCAAACATGGCAACACGATATGACAGAAACAGACTTGACAGAGCATTAACAGCAAGTGGCCCACTTCACAAGCTTGATGCACTCACTACAGGGCATAACAAAATACATGGATTGCACCACAGTGAAGATGGTATGATTATGCTCCTAAAACATGCAGACATGATGCTCAAAAGAAAATTACACACAAAGATATAAAAAGTTACAGCAGTTTTCAGCAGTTAACAACAACATGCACTTTAGCAACAGAGATTAAGATATCAAGATGCACCCTAACATGACTGAAACGAACACCAACATGTAGAGAATGAAGATCATAGCATAAGAATATCAAGATCATCATCATAGGATCAACAGGTACAAAGTTACAACACTCACAAGATACATACATGATGTTAACAAGCAGCAGATTCCAGCAGTTTATATCACTTAGCAGTTTTGCAATGAAGATTATGGCATTAGTATGAACAGCAACATGAATGCAAATTCATCCATCATCTAGAACACTCTGAGATGAACATTTTGACATATTATACGCGTAAAATGGAGCAACATGCAAGAAGTTACAGTAGGTCAAACGTGCACACATGATGTTGAAAACTCGGGGATTTGGAGGAAAAATTCGACCTCAAGGGAAAGTCAACAGAGGCACGGGGTGGATTGGGTTGAGCTCCGGTGAAGTCATAGGAGGAGTTCCAGAGAGGAGGCCGGCCGGCGGACGACGGGGAAGGCAGATCCGGTGAGGGAGGCGTCGGGATCTGGGGCGGGCGGCGAGCTTCGACCGGATCTGGGACCGGCAACGTCGGGCGGCATGGCGCTGGAGCGCCACGACCTGACGGAGGAGGCGCAGGTCAACGAGGCAGCACCGGCGAGGATCAATGGTGGCGGCGTGAAAAAGGTGGCATGGAGCAGCGCAGCGGCAGCGGAGCTACAGCGGCGAACGGGCGACGCAGGTCCGCGGGCGGCGCGCGAGCGGAGGCGCGGGGAACGACCCCGGGTGGCTCAGGCGGGCCGGCGGCGGCGGTTGGCAGCGGAGGGCCACGTGGCGGCTTGCGATTGGCTGCGGGGCAGTGGAGCAGCCGTGTCCGGCGACGCGGTGGAGCTTTGATCTAGGGTTTGCCCGAAAATGGAGGAGGAGCCTATTTATAGGTAGAGAGAGTTAGGAGAGTCCAAATGAGGTGCGGTTTTCGCCCACACGATCGTGATTCAATGACGGGGAGCATGGAGGGGGGTTTGGATGGGTTATTGGGCTGTTGTGAAGGGGTGCTGGGCTGCAAAGAGAGAGGGGTTTCGGTTAACTCGGTTAACTGTTGAGGCATCGAACGACCTCCAAATGGAATGAAATTTGACAGGCGGTCTACTGGTGATGTACCAAGACCACTCGTCAACTCCCGGCCCATTATGAGAATGTTTTTCCACAGCTCACAAAACAAGGTCTGAGAGGGGCGATGGGGCACGTGGGAGTGTCGGATGACGAAACGGACAATGGAGAAAGAGACCGGATGCAAGTTTTTGAAAAACATGATGATGCAATGCACATAATGACATGTCAAGATGCAACACGCAAGCGAATGACATGGCAACAACGACAAATAACCGAGAGACACTTGGCGCATCGGATTCGGGTGTTACACCATGTCCATGAGGCCCCATTCCTCCTTATTTTCTATCTCCGCTGGTTCAGAGTCGACTTCACCAAACTTGAAGACTAGTGGCAGATGATCCTTCAGCACCATGACGTTGGAGGAGGTCTGCGGGAGGGAGGGGAATGGGAGGCAAACAGTAAGGACGCCCGTATTAAACAGCGGCTCAAGCGCCATTAATGGAGAGGATGCGAGCAAGGCGGGCGGCCATGGAAGTCAAAGGCTCGCTTCCCAGTGATCATGCACAGCGTACAACTCACACGCTTCCTGGTGAGCCTGCGCATTTGAGGACAACTTGCACGCCTCTCGGTCAGCCTGCGCACCGGACTACGCTTGCACGCCTCCCATTCAATCGAGCAGCTGTCTGCATGATACCTCCTATAGCCATTAAAAGGGAGACATGTGGCGTCACGTGAATGGTTAATAGAACGCACATGATTTAAACTATACAAACATTTGAGATGTTAAAGTGTCAGCTATTTTTTTCAAGATGCCTTTGTTGGCCGTTATTAGAGTGCGCCTTCTCTCAAAATGGACACGAAAAATACCACAACATGTCGGGTGCTATTCCATGATAGCATGCCAAAGTTTCATTCCTATTTCTTGCATGGGACCTAAGCATGCACCCAAGGACACACATTTGATATATCAACCCATTTTTCTGCACTGGAGCATGTGCATGTAGTTCAAATTTGAATTATGCATATGAAATGCCTAGAATACCTAGTTAATGTATAAAAATGTCCAAGCGAACCCCGAAAAATCCCGAAAATTGGCACAACACTCCTGTCATTCTATGTTGACACTAGAAAAAATTTGAAAGCAAGAAGAGGCAACGGATATCACTTCGTCCCCAAAGGTGGCAGTTCCCTACCGAAACCATCAGGCTTGTTGTGAGAAGCTCTGGTTTGCGAGAAACTTATACCCAAACCTGCCCCAAATGGGACAAAAACAACATGTTGATGCTGCTCCATGATAGCATGTCAGGTTTCATGAACTTCAGACGAGTTCTAGATTTACTAAAATTTTAAAACCATGTATCTCAATGTTTGCGGCCGAGCGATAGTGGCAAGGTGTTTGACATTCATTCCTATTTCTTGCATGGGACCTAAGCATGCAACCAAGGATAGAGATATGATTTTTCAACCAATTTACATGCACTATAGCATGTGCCTATAGTTTAAATTTGAATTATGCACATAAATGCATAGAAAACTCAGTTAATGTATTAAAATGTCCAAATGAACCCCGAAAAATTCCTAAAATTAACACAACACTCCTGTTGTTCTATGTTGACACTAGAAAAAAATTGAAATCAAGAAGAGGAAATGGATATTGTTTCATCCAAAAAGGTGAAACGTTCCCTACCGTAACCATGAGGCTTGTTGTGAGAAGCTCTGGTTTGTGAGAAGCTTAAACCCCAACCTGCCCCAAATGGGATATTTTTACAACGGCATGTTGATGTCGTTCCATGCTATCATGTCAAGTTTCATAAATTTCAGACACGTTTTCAATTTACTAGAATTTAAAAACCATGATCTCAATGTTAGCATCCGAGCGACGGTGGCAATGTGTTTGACATTCATTCTCATTTCTTGCATGGGACTTAAGCATGCAACCAAGGACACACATTTCAATTTTGAAACCATTTATATGCATTGGAGCATGTGCATGTAGTTCAAATTTGAATTATGCACATAAATGCATAGAAAACCGAGTTAAGGTATAAAAATGTCCAAGCGAACCCCGAAAAATCCCATAAATTGACAGAACAGTCCTGTTGTTCTATGTTGACACGAGAAAAATTTGAAAGTAAAAAGAGGAAACAAATGTCGTTTCATCCCCCAAGGTGGCACGTTCCCTACCGAAACCATTAGGCTTGTTGTGAGAGAAGCTCTGGTTTGCGAGAAGCTTATACCCAAATCAGCCCCAAATGGGACAGTTTTTTTACCACGGCATGTCAATGTCGTTCCATGATATCATGTCAAGTTTCGTGAATTTCAGACGAGTTTTTGATTTACTAGAATTTTAAAACCATGTATCTCAATGTTAGCGGCCGAGCGACAGTGTCAAGGTGTTTGACATTCATTCTCATTTCTTGCATGTGACCTAAGCTTGCAACCAAGGACACACATTTGATTTTTCAACCCGTTTTTATGCACTCAAGCATGTGCATGTAGTTCAATTTTGAATTATGCACATAAATGCCTAGGAAACACAGTTAAAGTATAAAATGTCCAAATGATCCCCGAAAAATTCACAAATTTAACACGACAATCCTTTTGTTCTATGTTGACACCAGAAAAAAATTGAAAGCAAGAAGAGGCGATGAATATTGCTTTGTCTACAAAGGTGACACGTTTCCCTAACGGAACCATGAGGCTTCTTGTGAGAAGCTCTGGTTTGTGAGAAGATTATACCATAACCTGCCCCAAATGGGACAATATTTTTTACCCTAACATGTTGATGCCATTCCATGATAGCATGCCAAGCTTCATGAACTTCAGACGTGTTTTGGATTTACGAGAATTACAAAAGCCAGTATGTCAATGTTTGCCAGAGAGCCATGGTGCCGTGGTGTTCGAAATTCATCCCCATTTCTTGCATGGGACATAAGCATAAACCTATGGACATATATATGATTTTAAAACCCATTTTGGTGCACTGGAGCATGTGCATGTAGTGTAATTTTGAATTGTGCACCTAAAATGGCGAGAAAACCAAGTCAATGTATAAAAATGTCCAAACGAACCCTGAATAATTCCAATTTTTTACGATACACGTACAGTTGCGTGTTCACTGCAGATAAAAGTTCTAGCAATACAAACTCCCTCCATTGCCACTGTCACCCCATTAGGTAATTCAAATCAACATGAAAAATCAAGTAGATCGCACACAGTTTATTATCACCAAGCATGTGAGATGCAGTACAAAATATCTTGGAGCATCGTCGGAGTATAGTACGCCTATGGCTTACGCGAGAAGGTGCGTCGGCTACAGTCCACAGCCAGCGTATCAAGCACATTAGCTTGCTCCCCAAATATCATTTCACTATTCAATCGTCATCGGTGAAAGATGGGGACGTGGACTCATGTCATGAGGGCAAACTCGGCAGCCCACACCAGCGAGAGCGCGGCCACAGCCGCCATGCGCATGCTAACAAGGTGCATGAGCACGGCCGCAATCTGCGACCAGGCGACAAGGCATCCCAAACGGCCGTTGTTGCTTCTTAGGTGGCTGCAGCAACATCTTCCTCGGGGATATCAACTGGAAAGAGCGGCACAGCAGCTGTCCGTTCCGCAACGATGGCCTTAGCCCTAATGGAGGTCGCCCATGACCATGTCAAGGCCACCCACACCCATCTCGTGGCGGTCACCACATAAATCAAAAGAAGCTTCTCCGACAATGGTCGACAACCCACGGCCGAAGAGTTGGCAATTGCTGAGAGCGTTCGAGCAGCCATCCGTTCCTCCGCCGCATACTTTGCCACGATGGAGCCCGTCCAAGCCCAGATCGCGGCCACCCACGCCCAGCTCGTGGCGGCCTTTTCCAAAGAGACGGCAAACGCGATTGGCGAGATGCTTGCCGAGTATGGTGCGATGGATGCCATGGAGCCCCTTCCCCAGGAGATCGTCAGGCACAAGCTGGACATGGAGGAGGCGGCGGAGATTGACGAGCACCAGCCGTAGTAGTACTCTTTGATTTGTTTAATTAAGAGTGCCGGTCTTTAGTTTGTTAGAGTAATGTTTAGGTCAGCTAGCTCTGTTTAATTGCTGAACTTGCTCGATTAAGAAGTGTGGGTGTGCTGTAGTCTCCTTTGTGTACCCAAATTATGTAATGACATGGATGACCACTATAACCAGGGAAATTCGAACAAAAAATTTTGACGTTCAAACTCATCACACACGGGTTAAGCTATCTGAATCGTTTGTGATGTTCACATATCATACAGAGTGCCGAATAAGGGACCGTGTCTAATGACACTTTGTGCGCCAGTTTTTTCACTGCACCCATCCAAAATTTTTGGCTGCCGCGGAAATATATACCTCCCCGCCCCTCCCCTTACTAAGAGCCACATTTCCCCTGTTTCCACCTTCCTTTCCTAGTTGAAACCTTCACTCCTTGCTTGCAGCGCTGCCTCCTCGCCGGCGACCCTCCTTCACACTTCTCGGCCTTGTCGAACCAGGCAGGTTATCAACACTCGACCCCATCCTCCTCCTCCTTCCACATCCCACATGCCTCGACCGCCGACGCGACACCTTCCACCCAAATCACCGACCCTCCCCAAAATAAGCGCTGCCCTAAGCCATGGTGCACGCAGTATAGCCAGGAGCTCAAGGAGCATTTGGCAGCGGAGAAGCAAATCGCGGCCGTACGTGCGGATGAGGTCGCGATGGCTCCCATTCGTGCCGACCCCCAGATCTTGGAGGAACACCTCACCTTCGAGGCCACCTTCGACGCCTCGCACACCGATGCCGCGATGTGTTTGGGTGCTTTAAACGATAGTTCGTGGCGTTTTCTCGAGGCCACCCTCGGTGCCTTCGATGAAGACTATGAGGTGTTTTCTCAGCGTGCACGTGCTTACCTCAACCCGAGAGCTAGAAGGTTGGTTACCGGAGCGACTCAAGCAACTCACCACTACGACGAGGGCACCTATGATGCAGAGGCCTCGCCCTCTTCCATATCCAAGGAGCCAATCATCATCGATATCTCCAACGATGAGGAGTAGCTTGTCTTATTAGCTCACTATAAGGATCTATGTTCAGTTTGCTAGCTGCACCGGTTAAGCATGCTCGGTTTACCCGTTGCACGTGCTGCACCTTCCTTTCCTTAACAAATTCTAGTGAATTGTGCTATCGACTTTTACCATGCAATCTCTTGCTCTAGTGCATATGTCCTATATGTCGTGCAATGTGGTCCTCATTTATTAACTGTTTGGTTAAGTAGTTGTCGTCTTCAGTTAACTGTTTGGTTCAATTCTGCAAATGTGATGTTCAATTCTTCAGGCTGCAATTTTGTATTGTCTTCCATGTGAGAAATAAATCTAATTTATCTTTACAAAATACATGAGAAACAAACACAATTGCTATATTTTCAAGTTGTCAAGCATGCTTGGTTTGGTTAACTGTCTGATCTTCTAGTATGTTATACATTATGCAATGTGGTGCTGAGTTCATGTTTGGTTCATTTGTTGTGGTTTTTAGTTAACTGTTTGGTTCAATTCTGCAATGCACGTTCAATTGTTGTGGGTGCATTCTGTTATTGTAAACCATGTGATAAATAAATACAATTTGGCATACTAAATACATGAGAAACAAATACAATTGCTATATTTCCAAGTTGTTAAGCACGCTTGGTTTGGTTAACTGTCTGATCTTCTATTAGGAGTATGTTATATTGTGCAATGTGGTGCTAAGTTAATGCTTGGTTCATTTGTTGTGGTGTTTAGTTAACTGCTTGGTTCAATTCTATAATGCGATGTCCAATTGTCGTGGGTAGAATTTTGTATTGTTGTGCATGTGAGGAATTAATCGAATTTGGTTGCACTTAATACACGAGAAAGAGATACAATTGCTATATTTCCTAGTTCTTAATCATGATTGGTTTGGATAAATGGGGTTTCCATGTGTCTTGATTTAATCTGATGAATCTGCAATTTTCTTATTCTTCATCAACATATTTTACTGATAGCATGTGAACCCTCACTTAACCTGATCCCTAACTACCTTATATGTGTTCCAGGGAAACAATGGGAAGCACAGAGGTTGCCAATCAAGGTTTGCAGATGCATGGTCCTTTGTCTAATAGCACATTATTGTACAATTGCAGGAAACATTCTAATATCTAGGTTTTTAGCAATTTGGTCTTGCACATGTAGGTCTTGCTGTCAGAGGTTTTGACCCACTGTTCGACCCTTTTTGGAATTGGGGAAATGAGTTGTCCATGAATATCAGTCAAGTCAAGAAACTCGGAAAGATTGTTAGGATAAATAAATTAGCGACAAAAAACAACAAGATCTTTGATAACCCAAAAGTATATGGGGTCGCAACAGTTTTTGAGGGTAGAGTATTCAACCCAAATTTATAGATTCGACACAAGGGGAGCCAAAGAATATTTCAAGTATTAGCAGCTATGTTGTCACTTCAACCACACATGGAGATTAATTATCTGCAGCAAAGTGATCAGTAGCAAAGTAGTACTATAGTTTTGATAGTAATTGTAGCAGCAATAGTAACGGTAACAGTGATAGCAATGGTTTTGTAGCAAGTGCAATAGTGATAGCAGTAGAGTAACTTAGTAGAAACAATATAAGGTAAATTCGTAGGCATTGGATCAATGATTTGTTGGATGATATTCATCATGAGACAGTTATAACCTAGGGTGATACGGCACTAGCTCCAGTTCATAAATAAAATGTAGGCATGTATTTCGTAAATAGTCATACGTGCTTATGGAAAGAACTTGCATGACATCTTTTGTCCTACCCTCCCGTGGCAGCAGGGTCCTATTGGAAACTAAGGGATATTAAGGCCTCCTTTTAATAGGGAACTGGAACAAAGCATTAACACACGGTGAATACATGAACTCCTCAAACTACGATCATCACCGGGAGTGGTCCCGACTATTGTCACTCAGGGGTTGCCAGATCATAACACGTAGTAGGTGACTATAACTTGCAAGATCGGATCTAGAACATGGATATAATGGTGATAACATAAACAGTTCAGATCTTAAATCATGGCACCTGGGCCCAAAGTGACAAGCATTAAGCATGGCAAAGTCATAGCAACATCAATCTCAGAACATAATGGATACTAGGGATCAGACCCTAACAAAAATAACTCGATTACATGATGAATACCATCCAACTCCTCACCGACCAGCAAGCCTACGAAGGAATTACTCACTCCCAGTGGGGAGCATCATGGAATTGGCGATGGAGAAGGGTTGGTGATGACGAAGATCGAAGATCTCCCTCTCCGGAGCCCCAAACAGACTCCAGATCTGGCCTCCCGATGAACAACAGGAGGCGGCGGTGGCTCCGTCTTGTGAAACGCGATAATTATTTCTCCCCAATTTTTTTTCCTGGAAAATAGGATTTTATAGCGTCGGTTTCAGGGTCTACGGGGCCACTAGGTGGGGACAACCCAGCTGGGCGCGCCTGGAGGGGTGGCGCGCCTGGTGGGCTGTGCCCACCCAGGTGCCCCGTTCCAGTGGTTCTTGGCTCCAGATATTCTCTTTTATTATATAAAAAATCCTCGGAAAGTTTCGTTCCATTCCGAGGACCTTTATTTCTGCACAAAAACAACACCATTGTAGGTCTGCTAAAAACAGCGTCAGTCCGAGTTAGTTCCATTCAAATCATGGAAATTAGAGTCCAAAACAAGAGGAAAAATGTTAGGAAAAGTAGATACGACGGAGATGTATAGACTCCCCCAAGCATAAACCTTTGCTTGTCCTCAAGCAATTCAGTTGATAAACTGAAAGTGAAAAAGAAAAACTTTTACGAACTCTTTTGCTCTTTTTTCCATAAATAAGCTTACACAGCACCTAGGTTTTCAGCAAAGATTCTAACTAACCATGTCTACAATAACTCTTAAAAATTATATTAACTCATATCAATGACACAATCAACTAGCGAGCAATAATAAGATATCTCAAACAGCAGCACATTGTCAAAACAACCATGATACAATATGACAATAGTGGTATCTCGCTAGCCCTTTCTGAGACCGTAAAACATAGATGCAAAGCACCTCCAAAGTTCAAGGAATGACTAAACATTGTAATTCATGGTAGAAAAGATCCAGTCATGATGCACCCAGCATTAGCTACACACAATGCATCAGCAAGACAACAATGCTCTCAAGTTCTGGCGCTTATTTGAGAAGGTGATGACACAACATAGAAGTAAATAGACAGTCCCTTTGCAGAGGGAAGCACTGATTTGCCGAGTGCCAGAGCTCAAAATTTTAAAACAGCGGTAAATGAAATTTTGAGTCATGCAACCTTCTTGTTTACTTCACGACCATCAGTTATCAATATCTTCCATGCTAAACAAATCAGTAGGGGTTCCCAAGTGGTAAACTAAAGGTTTTGCTCCATAGGAGTTTTTGTCTGATTATTTATGAATTCTTTTTGCAATTTGGGACTAGGAATCCCTATTACCGCTCTTTTCTCGTGCAATGGTGAGTGAATAAACACCCAACCTGAGAATAACCCGCTTAGCATGGAAGATACCAACTACCTCCCTGTCGCTCCATGAACGATCCAGGCACACAAAAAGGATATTTATTTGAAGTTTTTAGAGGTGGCACATGCAAATTTACTTGGGACGGCGGGGTAATACCACATATATGTAGGTATGGTGGACTCGTCTCGAATAACTTGGGTTTCAGGTTTTGGATGTACAAGCAGAATTCCGCCTTAGTACAGGCTAAGGCTAGCAAATAGGTTGAGAAGCGGCCAGCTAGAGAGAAACAATGGTCATGAACTTGCATTATGCATAAGTAACATTAGATACTAGCATGAGTAAGATATGAACACCATGAACATAAATATCATAGATGCTATGTCGGTTTTGATTGAACTACATGCATGAACATGTGCAGGGTCAAGCCACTCGAACATTTAGAGGAGGATATCATATCATCATACTACATCACAATCATTTTAATGCAATGTTGTCATCCAAGATAAATCCTTATCCACTCCTAGTTACTTATACATGGCATGAAAAACTATAATCTCTAATTGTCATTGCAAACATGTTTGATCATAATAGGCTGAATCATGGATACTAGGTTAAACATATTTACAAAAACAGAACAAGTCGAGTTCATACCAGTTTCTCTCTGCCACGGCTAGTTCATCGAATATCGTCATTATTGCCTTTCACTTGCACGACCGAACGGTTTGAAAATAATAATAGTGCAAGAGTGCCGTGGACTAAGGTGGAATCTGCAAACATTTTATACAAAAGAAGAAGACAAGGTAATATGGGCTCTTTGTCAGATCAACAATAATGCAAATGAGAGCCACTCAACATTTTCATCGTGGTCTTCTCCTCGGTATGACTCAATAAAAAGAAAAGAAATTCAGAGAAGCACACCAAAATATTTTTGGAGTTTTTGTTTTTTCGTAAACAAGCAAATGAAAAGAGCAAAGCAAAAATGAGAAAAACTATTTACACGGGAAAGCTCCCAACAAGCAAAAGAAGAACAAGGAAATCTTTTTGTGTTTTCTTTTTAGTGCTACAACAATTTAAACTACAAAGAAAAATAAAAAAGAAGCAAGAAACATATTTTTGGGTTTTCTCAAAGTTTTTTAAACAGACAAGAGGAAAGCTAGAAAATATATTTAACATTGATAATACAATGAAAAAGTGTGAACACCGACAACTGGAATGAAATGTATGAACATGAATGTAATGTCGGTGGAAATATGTACTCCCCCAAGCTTAGGCTTTTGGCCTAACTTGGTAATCACCAGTCGTAGAAACCATGGAGTCCTATGTTGAAGCGCTGAGGAGCGAGCACCTGTGGATCCCACTACTGAGGCTCCTCCTATGCTGTAGCCTGGTTGTTTCGGTAGGCGACAATGTCCTCAGGAATAATCCTGTATCCACCCCTGGCAATAGGATCAAACAAAGCAGGTGCAGGCAATTGAATAATATCACGAGTGTTCACACTGAAAACTAATTTATAAGGAATATCGATATCAGGGTAATCAGCAGCAATAAATTGGTGGTCTTCGATAGCCGCTCGATATAGGTAAACCTTGGGCAAAGGATAATCATGCTGGCGTATCTGCACGTTAAAGTGAGTCGCCAAGCGAGTAGCGTAAATGCCCCCATGTATTTTACCCTTGGATCTGTTTAGGTGGAGGCGACGTGCCACAATAGCTCCCAAGCTATAAGTGTTGTCGTTGTGAAGTGCACACGTAAAACAACAAGGTCTGGAGCACTGAGTGCACCTACCTTCTCCCTAGCAAGCAAACACTTCGTAATGAATAGAGCAAAATAATGCACAGCAAGAAAGTGTAAACTAGTGGCAGTGGCACTCGATACTCCTCTCTCATCTCCCACTGTCAGAGTATGGTAAAAACCATCAAACTCTATGGGCCTAGGCTCTACCAAACTACCATCAAAAGGAAGCATGTATATGTCACAAAATTCAGTAAATGGTATCTGGTGGTTTTCAGCATATAAATTAAACGACACCTCAGGGGGATTATTCCTACTCAAGAAATGAAAATTTTGCACAAAGGAATTTGTGAGGAGATGATACTGTTCACATTCAGCTGTGATGACGTTGGTGAGGCTGGCATTAGCAGCATATTATGTAAACTCTTGAAGGATTCCAACCCCTTCCATGAACGGATTATGCGGCCATTCGCACGGCCGTAACTCCGCCAACCTCCGGTTATGGAGTTCATTGTCAGATGACTCCCCAATAACTCTCTTGGAGTTCTTCTTTGAGGCAAACTTCCTAAAGAAACTCATCTTTTCCCTATGAAAAAAATTCTGAAAAATTTTAGTCCGCAAATTTTTCTCAACAAAGCTTCACAAAAATGATAGCAACTACTGAAGTGTAGAGGCCATAGCAAGCATTCAAACTACTTAGAACTCTAAGAATTCAACATGCAAGCTCATCTATAGCAGCACCAAGAGTAGGTAATTACAGAGAATATAAACCAGTAAAACAAAAACTAATTGGACACATCGAGGAGTCACATACCAAGCAACAATTCCCCGAAAACAGTTTCGAAAACGGAGCTTCGAGCAAAGAGATCGAAATCCACGGTTTTGGGAGCAAGAACACGAGAGAGAGAGCAATGGTGATTTTTTTCTGGATGAATGCGGTTGGGAAGAAGTAAGTGAGGGGGCGCGCCCAGGTGGATTGTACCCACCCGGTGCACCTCCCTCTGGTATTATTTGCACAAAAAATTCTTAAATATTCAGAAAAAATCGTATTAAATTTTCAGAGCGTTTTGAGAACTTTTATGTTTGGGTCACTTTTTATTGCACGAAAAACTCAGTAAATAGACAAAGCACGACATTTTATTTTATTTAACTAAGAAAAACGGAAAACAAAATATAGGGACAGAAGGTAGTGCTCACTAAATTCATCAACTTCATACCTCTCAAAAATGATCCATTAATAAGGTTGATCAAGTCTTATTAACAACCACTTTCGATTAATATGAAATCGAAGAACTTTCGTAAATCACTAAGTTACCTCTACGGGGATATGAATGTCCCCAACAATAAGCTTTTCATATTTCTTTTTTACAGTAGGTAGAGGTAGTTGAAAACTTCCAATAGTGATTTGTCGGAGATTTTTCAATAACATTAATACCATTCACTTGGAATTGTTTCTTCGGAAAGTGCACCGTATGCTCATTACCATTAATATGAAATGTGACCTTGCTTTTATTGCAATCAATAATAGCCCCTACAGTATTCAAGAAGGTTATACCAAGGATAATCGACATGTTGTCGTCCTCGGGCATCTCAAGTATAACAAAGTCAGTCAAAATAGTAACATTAGCAACAACAACGGGCACATCCTCACAAATACTGATAGGTATGGCAGTTGATTTGTCAGCTATTTGCAAAGATATTTCAGTAGGTGTGAGTTTATTCAAATCAAGTCTTTTATATAAAGAGAAAGGCATAACACTAACACCATCTCGCAAATCACATAAAGCAGTTTTCACATAGGTCCTTTTGGTGGAGCAAGGTATAGTTGGTATTCCTGGATCTCCAAGATTTTTAGGCACTCCATCTTAAAAGTATAATTAGCAAGCATGGTGGAGATTCAACTTCCGGTATTTTTTTCTTATGGGTGATGATGTCTTTCATGTACTTTGCATAAGGAGGCGTTTTCAAGATATCAGTCAAGCGAGTATGCAAAAAGACTGGCCTCAGCATTTCAGCAAAGCTTTCAAATTCTTCATCATCTTTCTTTTTAGTTGACTTAGGTGGAAAAGGCATAGGTTTTTGAACCCATGGTTCTCTTTCTTTTCCATGTTTTCTAGCAACAAAGTCTCTTTTATCATATCTTTTATTCTTGGGTTGTGGGTTATCAAGATCAACAATTGGTTCTATCTCAACATCATTGGCTGGTTCTTTGTTATTAGTTTGAGTGTCTTCATGAACCTCATCATTATATTTTTCATTATCAGAAGGTGAGTGTTCACTACCAGATTGTGTTTTAGCATCAGAGATAGAAACTTCATTATCATTATCAGGAGGTTTTTCTACTTTAGGTTCACTAGAGGCATGCAAAGTCCTATTATTTTTCTTCCTCCTTTTCTTTTTAGAAGGACTAGGTTCATCAATTTTAATTATTAGAGAATATTGTTCAACTGTTTTTGGGTGTCCCTCAGGATAAAGTGGTTCCTGAGTCATTTTACCTCCTCAAGTTGCCACTCTAACTGCAAAGTCACTTATATTGTTGGTCATTTCATCAAGCACACTCTTTGAGATTTAGCAACTTGTTACAATTGATTTTAAACCATAGAGGCATGCTTTCCTACACCTCTAACATCATTTGAGATTCTAAATAACAAGTCACTTAAGCAAGCAATCATATCAGAGTTGTATTTCAATTGTTTCATAACATTTGCATTGAAGTGATCTTGCTTTCTAATGTAATTACCAAACTCATAAAGCCATTGGCTAGGACGTTTATTACGAGGATCATCACTATCATTGAATTTCATTAAAGAAGTTACCTCTACCACTGTAGGGGGTGGTGGTGTATTAAGCCCATGTATTTCTTCAATAAGCGTAAATTTTTTAACATCCTCTGCTTTAATACCTTTTTCCTTCATAGATTTCTTTGCCTCTTGCATATGTTCAGGACTGAGATATAAGATACCCCTCTTCTTTGGAGTGGGTTTAGGCGGTGTTTCAGGAGGAGTCCAATCATCATAATTTTTCAATATGTTATTCAATAATTCTTGAGCTTGCTCAATAGTTCATTCCCTAAAAACACAACCAACACAACTATCGAGGAAATCCATAGAAGCATCAGTTAGTTCATTATAGAAGATATCAAGTATTTCATTTTTATTAAGAGGATCATCAGGCAAAGCATTAAGCAATTGGAGAAGCCTCCCCAAGCTTGTGGGAGACCCTCTTCTTAAATTTGCACAAAGTTAAATATTTCCTACAAGGCAGCTTGTTTCTTATGAGCAGGGATTTTTTTCTAAAGAAGTAATAAATCATATCCTGGGGACTACTTAGACAACCAGGAGCAAGAGTATTGTACCGAGCTTTAGCATCATCCTTTAATGAGAACGGAAATAATTTGAGGATATAGTAGTAGCGAATCTTCTCATCATGTGCAAAAAGGGTGGCTATGTCATTTAACTTAGTAAGATGTGCCACAACGGTTTCAGTTTCATAACCATAGAAAGGATCAGATTCAACCAAACTAATTAACTCTGGGTCGTCAGAGAATTCATAATCCTTATCATCAATAAAGATAGGTGAAGTAGCAAACTTAGGATCACATTTCATTCTAGCATTCAAAGATCTTTCTTTATACTTGCATAATAATTTTTCTAGATCATCTCTATCGTTACAAGCAAGAATATCTCTAGTTGCCTCCTCACTCATAGCATAACCTTCCGACACCTTTGGCAATTCATATCTAGGAGGGCTAGTTCGAGGAGGTGTTTCAAGATTTCCAGTTTCAAGCTCATCATCAGTTTCAACAATATCATGCTGTCTTACTCTAGCAATTCGTTCATCAAGAAACTCACCTAGAGGCACATCATCATCAAGCAAGGTACTAGCATCATCATGAGTAGCATTCATAGCAGAAGTAGCATCATCAAGAACTTGCGACATATCAGAATTAATAGCATGTGGTGGTGTTGCATGTTTACTTATAATAGAAGGTGAATCTAAAGCCGAGCTAGATGGCAGTTCCTTACCTCCCCTCGTCTTAGAGGGAAAAAATCGTAGTCCTCGCATCCTTCAGATTCTTCATAGTCCTAATATGATAGTAATACCAAGTGACTCTACAAATATAGCTATGCTCCCCAGCAACGGCGCCAGAAAAAGGTCTTGATAACCCATAAGTATATGGGATCGCAACCTTTTTCGAGGGCAGAGTATTCAACCCAAATTTATAGATTGAACACAAGGGGAGCCAAAGAATATTTGCAAGTATTAGCAGCTGAGTTGTCAATTCAACCACACCTAGAGATTAATTATCTGCAGCAAAGTGACCAGTAGCAAAGTAGTATGATAGTTTTGATAGTAATTGTAGCAACAACAGTAACAGTAACAGTGATAGCAATGGTTTTGTAGCAAGTGCAATAGTGATAGCAGTAGTAGCAACTTAGCAGAAACAATATAAATGAAATCCGTAGGCACTGGATCGGTGATTCATTGGATGATATTCATCATGAGATAGTTATAATTTAGGGCGATACGGCACTAGCTCCAGTTCATAAATATAATGTTGGCATGTATTCCGTAAATAGTCATACGTGCTTACGGAAAGAACTTGCATGACATCTTTTGTCCTACCCTCCCGTGGCAGTGGGGTCCTATTGGAAACTAAGGGATATTAAGGCCTCCTTTTAATAGAGAACCGAAACAAAGCATTAACACAAGGTGAATACATGAACTCCTCAAACTACGGTCATCACCAGGAGTGGTCCCGACTATTGTCACTCCGGGGTTGCCGAATCATGATGCATAGTAGGTGACTATAACTTCAAAGATCGGATCTAGCACATGGATATAATGGTGATAACATAAACGCTTCAGATCTGGAATCATGGCACCCGTGCCCAAAGTGACAAGTATTAAGCATGGCAAAGTCATAGCAACATCAATCTCAAAACATAATGGATACTAGGGATCAGGCCTAACAAAACTAACTCGATTACATGATGAATCTCATCCAACTCCTCACCAACCAGCGAGCCTACGAAGGAATTACTCACTCCCGGTGGGGAGAATCATGGAATTGGCGATGGAGAAGGGTTGGTGATGACAAAGATCAAAGATCCCCCTCTCCGGAGCCCCAAACGGACTCCAGATCTGGCCTCCCGATGAAGAACAGGAGGCGGCGGCGGTACCGTCTAGTGAAACACGATAATTCTTTCTCCCTGATTTTTTTGGAAAAATAGGATTTTATAATGTTGGTTTCAGGTCTGCGGGGCCACCAGGTTCGGACAACCCACCTGAGCGCGCTTGGAGGGGGTGGCGCGCCCTAGTGGGTTGTGCCCACCTAGGTGCCCCCCTCCGGTGGTTCTTGGCTCTTGAAATTCTCTTTTATTACATAAAAAATCCTTGCAAAGTTCCGTTCCATTCTGAGAACATTTATTTATGTACAAAAACAACACCATGGTAGTTCTGCTGAAAACAACATCAATCCGGGTTAGTTTCATTAAAATCATGCAAATTAGAGTCCAAAACAAGAGGAAAAGCATTAGGAAAAGTACATACGACGGAGACGTATCAATCTTTGTCTGCACAATGAAGAAGACATCAGTTCACTATATGATGGTACTAACTATTCTACCTTGGCTTTTTTAATTCCTTTGCCCCATTTCCAATATAGAGAAGATATTTATGCACATCCTTGTTTTCAGGCCTTTCTAAAGCAGTTCACTGATGATTACCTCTCAAACCACTTGTATGGTCAGGAGGCAAGGAAGGTATTCATACAACACCCATGGTTCAATATTGAAGTGTTTCTGAAGACGATGAAGGAGATGGTTAATCATCCACAAGAACTGGCCTAAAGTTGCAAAGACCTTCAACATCAATGAAGGCTCAATATTCGCCTTCCGCTTCAGCAGTTTTCCTGATGAGATTCATCTGTCTATGTGCTGTCTATGATGCTAATTTCGAAAGGTTATAGATGTTGCATGTGAAACTTGGTGCTGGTGCAGTTGTGTAATGGCGTTGCTGAGTGCTAAAGCTATATGATGTTGTACTCTGACGTATTTCAATTATGAAATCCTGCTTCCTTAATATGAAAATGAAATATATTGTGTGATTAATATGAAATTTCAATTAGATTAATAAATGGATTATTAATAATAGGAAAATTAGCCTGCTAATGGCCAATTATCCTGCTAATTGGGTTTTTCTATTGCAAACGGTTATTGAGAAAACACCGTGGGCAATGACCTCAGGCAACGCACATAGTTTCTAGCAATGAACCGTGTTGGATCAATGAACAATCACAAACGACATCCTCTTGAAAACTGTTTGCGTTAGGCCACCTTGCGCAAACGTTTACCACATAAAAAGTGTGTGTGATGCACAACCTATGCCGCACAGTTTCTTCCACGCACAGCGTGTGAGGCATTCAATAACGCAAATGATATAAATGTTAATTTCATCTGTAATGGCAACGCTATCACAAATAATTTAATGGGGAAAATTGTGTGTGATGTACCTGTGAACGGAAACGTTTTCCTTGGAGTGACTGTGTGGGATGTATATACGAACGAAAACGTACTTCTTGGATTAACTGTGTGGGATGTACATACTAAAGGAAACATATTCCTTGGATTGACTGTGTGGAATGTACATACGAACAGAACATTTTAGCCGGGACTGATTGTGTGGGATGTAATTATGACCGGAAACGATTTGGCTTGTATAATTGTATTTTTTTACCACAACTATTTGTATAACTGTATTTGACCGCTCGCCCATCGCACACGACCTCATTTTGCCGAGCATGTGTGCCAGGAGGGCCTATCCCCGACGGTTTCTGGGTCGGGTGGGAAGGACCCTCCTATTGTAGTCACTCACTTGGCGACGGTTCGAAACGCCGTCGTGGAAAGGGGTTAAAAAGCGTTTGTATAGCACCTCGCTGTACCAGTGTCCCGAGGGCACGTGACAACTCGTCCTTCTCTTTGTCGGGATGGAAGTTCCCTTTCTATACGTCCTTGATTGCTTCCAGAATTTTTCTAGGGGTGTTGCAAGTTGAGTTTTCGTATAAACACACTTCCCTGTTTCTGTGTGCAAAGCTCCCCCATGCCCGAAGAACCAAGTCCTTGCCCGTTCGGGCCAGTTCAATATCTCTGGTTTGACTCCTTTATCAAGCAGGTTGTTCTCAGCTTTGTTCCATGTAGGCCGGGCAACCTGGTAGCCACCTGACCCGATAACATGGTGATATTTCTTCCTTGCAACATTTTGCTCATTTGTCTGTGACCTTTTCTTAGCTTTCTTCGATTTCTTGTACGCCACAAATGCGGTCCAGTGAGCTTTTATCTTTGCCGATGAAATCTGGGGTCTCCTCTTTCTCGACAAACAGTTCATTCAATCTTTTCTTTCAGTTCTTGAATTGTTCGGCCATCTTCTTAAGATCCCACTTCTTGACTTTTCGCTCAATAACTAGGTTATTTGGATCCTCCTCTAGCGGTAGGCTGAAATTTGTCACCATCGAGTTCCGAAGCTCATCTTTGCATCTATCCTCGACATAAGAAACTTCATCATCCTTCTTCTTGTTCCTTTCTTGGATGCTGATCAAGATGCTGTCCCTAACAACAACTCTGCACTAATGTATAAATTTGTCTGAGGACCAATTGGGAAGAGTGGGTTTGCTATCTACAGTGACTTCTTCGATCGTGAACCTTTCATTCTCGCCCAACCTTTTCTTCGGGCCTCGTCTCCTTACAGAAGATTGGCTCGATCTAGAGGGCTAAACGAAGAAAGAAGCGTTAATATATGCACATAAAAATCAATTAATGCATCTAGTCAGTAGAGGCTTAATTAATATATATACCTCGCCAGACTTTGCAACATTTAAGTCTCCAACACCGGCGGAGCCGTCATCTCCTCCCTCCATTCGATGATCGGAGTCGTCATACTCTCTTCCCTCACCATCGGAGTCGTTCAGAAATGACAAGGTGATATCATCACCTCCGTCACAGATTGTATCCCCCAACATCTCTTCTTTTTCTAAGTCTCTGTCGTGTTCCATAGTTTCTGCAAATATTACAACACGGCAATTGATACGTCCATTTTGCATCATGCTTTTATATTGATATTTATTGCATTATGGGCTGTTATTACACGTTATAAACAATACTTATGCCTATTCTCTTTTATTTTTATAAGGTTTACATGAAGAGGGAGAATGCCGGCAGCTGGGATTCTAGACTAGAAAAGGAGCAAATATAAGAGACCTATTTTGCACAACTCCAAAAGTCCTAAAACTTCAAGGAGAATACTTTTGGAAAATATAAAAAATATTGGGTGAAGAAAGCACCAGAGGGGGGCCACCTGCCATCCACAAGGATGGAGGGTGCGCCCTCCAGTCTTGTGGCCCACCGGTAGGCCCCTGATGACCATCTTCTGCTATGGTGTGTTTTGACCTGAAAAAATCAGAAGGAAGCTTTCGGGACGAAGCGCCGCCGCCTCGAGGTGGAACCTGGGCAGAACCAATCCAGGGCTCCGACGGAGCTGTTCTGCCGGGGAAACATCCCTCCGGGAGGGGGAAATCACCGCCATCGTCATCACCATCGATCCTCTCATCGAGAGGGGGTCAATGTCCATCAACATCTTCACCAGCACCATCTCCTCTCAAACTCTAGTTCATCTCTTGTATCTGATCTTTGTCTGAAAACCTCAGATTGGTACATGTGGGTTGCTAGTAGTGTTGGTTACTCCTTGTAGTTGATGCTAGTTGGTTTATTTGGTGGAAGATCATATGTTCAAATCCTTAATGATAATCAATACTCCTCTGATTATGAACATGAATACGCTTTGTGAGTAGTTATGTTTGTCCCTGAGGACCTGGGAGAAGTCTTGTTATAAGTAATCATGTGAGTTTGGTATTCGTTTGATACTTTGATGAGATGTATGTTGTCTTTCCTCTAGTGGTGTTACGTGAACGTCGACTACATGACACTTCACCATGATTTGGGCCTAGGGGAAGGAATTGGGAAGTAATAAGTAGATGATGGGTTGCGAGAGTGATAGAAGCTTAAACGCTAGTTTATGCGTTGCTTCGTAAGGGGCTGATTTGGATCCATATGTTTCATGCTATGGTTAGGTTTACCTTAATTATTCTTTCATAGTTGCAAATGCTTGCGAGAGGGGTTAATCATAAGTGGGAGGCTTGTCCAAGGAAGGGCAGCACCCAAGCACCGGTCCACCCACATATCAAATTATCAAAGTAACAAACGCGAATAATATGAGCATGATGAAAACTAGCTTGACAGTAATTCTGATGCGTCCTCGAGAGCGCTTTGCTTTATATAAGAGTTTGTCCAGGCTTTTCCTTTGCTAAAAAAAGGATTGGTCAACCTTACTGCACCTTAGTTACTTTTTCTAATTGTTACCCGTTACGAATTATCTTATCACAAAACTACCTGTTACCGATAATTTCAGTGCTTGCAGAGGATGCCTTGCTGAAATCCGCTTGTCATTTCCTTCTGCTCCTCATTGGGTTTGACACTCTTACTTATTGACAGGACAATGATAGATCCCCTATACTTGTGGGTCATCAAGACTGTTTTCTGGTGCCGTTGCCGGGGAGTGAAGCGCCTTTGGTAAGGAAACATTTATATAGTGTGCTGAAATTTACCGTCACATGTTACTATGGAAAATAATCTTTGAGGGGCTTGTTCGGGGTATCTTCACATCGGCCGGAAGAGAAAAGAGCTACTCATCAGCCTACTGCACCTACTGAAAAATATTTATTATGAAATTCCTTCGGGTATGATAGAGAAACTGCTAGCTAATCCTTATGCAGGAGATGGAACATTACATCCCAATATGCACCTAATCTATGTGGATGAAGTTTGTGGATTATCTAAGGTTGCAGGTATGCCCGAGGATGTTGTCAAGAAGAAGGTCTTCCCTTTATCTTTGAAGGGAAAGGCATTGACATGGTATAGGCTATGTGATGATAATAGATCATGGAACTACAACCGATTGAAATTGGAATTTCATCAGAAGTTTTATCCTATGCATATGGTTCTTCGTGATCGAAATTATATATATATAATTTTTGGCCTCATGAAGGAGAAAGTATCGCTCAAGCTTGGGGGAGGTTGAAGTCAATGTTATATTCATGCCCCAATCATGATCTCTCAAGAGAAATTATTATTCAAAATTTTTGTTCTCAGCTTTCTCATAATGATTGATCCATGCTCGATACTTCTTGTACTGGTTCTTTTATGAAGAAGACTATTGAATTCAGATGGGATTTATTGGAAAGAATTAAACACAACTCTAAATATTGGGAACTTGACAAAGTTAAGGAGTCAGGTATAAACCTTAAGTTTGATTGTGTTAAATCTTTTATGGATACCGATGCTTTTCATGATTTTAGCACTAAATATGGACTTGACTATGAGATAGTAGCTTCTTTCTGTGAATCATTTGCTACTCATGTTGATATCCCTAAGGAGAAGTGGTTTAAATATCATCCTCCCATTGAAGTTAAAGTAGTAGAACCTATTAAAGTTGAAGAAGAAACTATTACTTATAATGTTGATCCTATTGTTCCTACTACTTATATTGAGAAACCACCCTTCCCTGTTAGAATAAAGGATCATGCTAAAGCTTCAACTGTGGTTCTTATGAGCTGTACTAGTACACGTACACCCCCTGAACAAATTAAAGTTGAACCTAGTATTGCTATTGTTAAAGATCTCTTGGTTGATAATATTGATGGGCATGTTATTTATTTCTGTGATGAAGCTGCTAGGATTGCTAAACCCGATACTAAAGACAAACATAGACCTGTTGTTGGCATGCCCGTTGTTTCTGTTAAAATAGGAGATCATTGTTGTCATGGGTTATGTGATGTGGGTGCTAGTGTGAGTGCAATACCTTATACCAATAAATTATGAATGGTATTTCACCTGCTGAGATAGAATATATTGATGTTACTATTAAGCTTGCCAATAGATATACTATATCACCAATTGGGATTGTTAGAGATGTTGAAGTCTTGTGTGGGAAAATAAAATATCCTACTGATTTTCTTGTTCTTGGTTCCCTACAAGTTGATTTTTGTCCCATTATACTTGGTAGACCTTTCTTGGACACTGTTATTGCTAAGGTAGACTGCGAGAAAGATATTGTTACTGTTGGTTTAGGGGATATGTTTGATGAGTTTAATTTCTCCAAATTCTGTAGACAACCCCATGATAAAGAATGCCTAGTAAGGATGAAATTACTGGTCTTGCTTCTGTTGTCGTGCCTCCAACTGATACTTTAGAACAATATTTGCTAGACCATGAAAATGATAAGTATATGAATGAAAGAAGGGATATAGATGAAATATTCTTTAATCAAGGACCTATTTTGAAACATAATTTGCCTATAGAAATCCTTGGGGATCCTCCTCCACCCAAGGGTGATCTCGTCTTTGAGCTTAAACAATTACCTGACACTTTGAAATATGTTTATCTTGATGAAAAGAAGATATATCCTATTATTATTAGTGCTAACCTTTCAGAGCATGAAGAAAAGAAATTATTGAAAACTCTGAAGAAGCACCGTGCTGCTATTAGATATACTCTTGATGATCTTAAGGGTATTAGTCCCACTCTATGTCAGCACAAAATCAATTTGGAGCCTGATGCCAAACCAGTTGTTGATCACCAACGAAAGTTAAATCCTAAGATGAAAGAAGTGGTAAGAAATGAAATATTAAAGCTTATGGAGGCAGGTATAATTTACCCAATTGCTGATAGTAGATGGGTAAGTCCTGTTCATTGTGTCCCTAAGAAGGGAGGCATTACTATTGTTCCTAATGATAAGAATGAATTGATTCCCCAAAGAATCATTACAGGTTATAGAATGGTAATTGATTTTCGCGAATTGAACAAAGTTACCAGAAAAGATCATTACCCTCTATCTTTTATTGATCAAATTCTAGAAAGACTATTCAAACATACACATTTTTGCTTTCTAGATGGTTATTCTGGTTTCTCTCAAATACCTGTGTCAAAAGATGATCAAGAAAAGACCACTTTTACTTGCCCTTTCGGTACCTTTGCTTATAGACATATGCCTTTTTGTTTATGCAATGGACCTACTACCTTTCAAAGATGTATGACTGCTATATTCTCTGACTTTTGTGAAAAGATTATTGAGGTTTTCATGGATGATTTTTTCTGTTTACGGAACTTCTTTTGATGATTGCTTAAGCAACCTTGATCAAGTTTTCTAGAGATGTGAAGAAATCAATCTTGTCTTGAATTGGGAGAAATGTCACTTTATGGTTAATGAAGGTATTGTCTTGGGGCATAAAATTTCTGAAAGAGGTATTGAAGTTGATAAAGCTAAAGTAGATGCTATTGAAAAGATGTCGTGTCCTAAAGATATCAAAGGTATAAGAAGTTTCCTTGGTCATGCTTGTTTCTATAGGAGGTTTATTAAAGACTTCTCTAAAATTTCTAGGCCTCTCACTCATCTCTTGCAAAAAAGATGTTCCTTTTGTTTTTTATGATGATTGTGTAGAAGCATTTAAAATACTTAAGAAAGCCTTAATTTCTGCACCTATTGTTCAACCGTCCGATTGGAATTTACCCTTTGAAATTATGTGCGATGCTAGTGATTATGCTGTTGGTGCTGTTCTAGGCAAAGAGTTGATAAGAAATTGAATGTTATTATTCTGCTAGTAAAACTCTAGACAGTGCCCAGAGAAATTATGCTACTACTGAAAAAGAATTTTTAGCAGTTGTTTTTGCTTGTGATAAGTTTAGATCTTATATTGTTGATTACAAAGTAACCGTTCATACTGATCATGCTGCTATTAAATATCTTATGGAAAAGAGAGATGCTAAACCTAGACTTATTAGATGGGTTCTATTGCTACAAGAATTTGATTTGCATATTATTGATAGAAAAGGAGCTGAGAACCCCGTTGCAGACAACTTGTCTAGGTTAGAAGATGTTCTTGATGACCCACTGCCTATTGATGATAGCTTTCCTGATGAACAATTAGCTGTCATAAATGCTTCTCGTAATACTCATGGTATTCTGATTATGCTAATTATATCGTTGCTAAATTTATACCACCTACTTTCACATACCAGCAAAAGAAAAAGTTTTCTACGATTTTAGACATTACTTTTGGGATGATCCACACCTTTATAAAGAAAGTAGATGGTGTTATTAGACATTGTGTACCCAAGCATGAACAGGAACAGATCCTACACAAGTGTCACTCCGAGGCTTACGGAGGACACCATGCTGGAGATAGAACTGCACACAAGGTATTGCAATCCAGTTTTTACTGGCCTACTCTCTTCAAGGATGCTCGCAAGTTTATCTTGTATTATGATGAATGCCAAAGAATTGGTAATATTAGTAGATGTTAGGAAATGCCTACGAATTATTCACTTGTTATTGAACCATTTGATGTTTGGGGCTTTGATTATATGGGACCTTTTCCTTCCTCCAATGGGTATACACATATTCTAGTTGTTGTTGATTATGTTACTAAGTGGGTAGAAGCTATTCGAACTAGTAGTGCTGATCATAACGCCACTATTAAGATGCTTAAATAAGTTATTTTCCGAGGTTTGGAGTCTCTAGATATTTAATGACTGATGGTGGTTCATATTTTATTCATGGTGCTTTTCGTAAAATGCTTGCTAAGTATGATGTTAACCATAGAATTGCATCTCCATAT
The DNA here is from genome assembly GCF_018294505.1 of Triticum aestivum. Lineage (NCBI taxonomy): Eukaryota > Viridiplantae > Streptophyta > Magnoliopsida > Poales > Poaceae > Triticum > Triticum aestivum. Next base: position 472,674,433 of record NC_057801.1, read on the forward strand.
CATCCTCAGTCTAGTGGCCAAGTAGAATTGAGTAATAGAGAGATTAAATTGAATTTGCAAAAGACTGTTAATAGATCTAGAAAGAATTGGTCCAAGAAACTTGATGATGCATTATGGGCTTATAGAACGGCTTATGAAAATCCTATGGGTATTTCTCCGTATAAAATGCTTTATGGAGAGTCTTCTCACTTACATGTCGAACTACAACATAAGGCATATTGGGCTATTAAACAGCTCAATTATGATTTCACACTTGCCGGTGAGAAGAGGTTATTTGACATTAGCTCGCTTGATGAATGGAGAACCCAAGCCTATGAGAATGCCAAGTTATTTAAAGAAAAGGTTAAAAGATGGCATGATAAGAGGATACAAAAGCGTGAGTTTAATGTAGGTGATCATGTTTTGCTATACAACTCTCGTTTAAGATTTTTGCAGGAAAACTTCTCTCTAAATGGAAAGGTCCTTACATTATCGAGGAGGTGTATCGTTCCAGAGCCATAAAAATCAACAACGCCAAAGGCACAAATCCGAAGGTGGTAAACGGTCAAAGAATCAAACATTATATCTTAGGTACTCCCATAAATGTTGAAACCAATATAATTAACACCGTAACACCGGAGTAGTACATAAGGGACACTTTCCAAAATGTTTCAGACTCCGAAAAGGAATAGGTATGTGGTACGGTAAGTAAACCGACTCCAAAACTGTTCTAATAGCAATTTTTCTCCATTTTGAAATATTTAAAAAATTGGAAAATTAAAGGTAGTCGGAATGAGATACGGGGAGACCACAAGGGTGGAGGGCGCACTCTCCCTGCCTTGTGGCCACCTCGTGTGCGCTTCGAACTCCATTTTCTTGCACAATACTTATTTTGGTTGGTAAAAATTCAATATATAATCTCCCAAAAGTTTTGACCACCATACCATGATAATATCTCATGTTCTTGTTTCAAGCTGTTTTCTGTCCAAGTTTTCAAGTCCAGGCATCATGTCGTCTCCCTCCTCCAACAATGGTGGCGACGATGCTTGGCTAATGAAGATGGAGATGAAGAGAGAAGAATTTGGGGGAACCAACGAGGATGATAAGATCAAGAAGGTTGCGGGAGATCAAGTTCCGACAGCAGAAAAAGAAGACATTCTTCAACCATAGTACAATCATCTTACCCCTACAAAAATTGAAGCTTTTAAGATCATTGAAATAGTCCGTGTGCAAAATAAATATCTCACTCATGAAAATATTCTGTTGCAAGAGCATATCATCACCCTCCAGAGCATCATTCATAGATTGGAGTATCTCCTACGCTCGAAGTGTGGCACTACTACATCAACAACTTCATCATCACCACCTCTAAAGAAAGAGACAAAATACATGGGTATGGGCACTCCCCTTGGCAACTGCCAAGCTTGGGGGAGGTGCCCCGGTATCGTATCACCATCACACCTTTACCTTTATCATTTTTGTTAGTTCGATCCTTTCGAATATCTCTTTATCTAGTATAATAAAGTTTTAGTATGATCTAGATTTGAGTTTTGTTTTGATCTCTATCTATGTAATCGAGTCCATGAGTTATATATAATAAAGAGTAGTTTTGAGTTGAGGGCTTTGCTATCTTGCTATGATCTTGAGGGAATTAAAGAAAGAATAAAAACAAATAAATAAAATCATATATTGATTTTATGGAGAGTAATGACTTCACATATAAAGAGTATGATGAATAAAAGTTATTGAGAGTTGACAAACATAGTTTTTGTCATTGTTGCAATTAATAGGAAGTAATAAAGAAAGAGAGGTTTTACATATAAATACACTATCTTGGTCATCTTTTGTGATTGTGAGAATTCATTAAAATATGACATGCTAAAAAGTTGATGTTGGAGAAGACACCATAATGGGTTATGTTTCCTATATCCGACTAGAAGTTATATTGTCATGGATCCTCCAACATGTTGAGCTTGCCTTTCCCTCTCATGCTAGCCAAATTCTTTGCACCAAGTAGAGATACTACTTGTGCTTCCCAGTTTTGCCATGAGAATCCACCATACCTACCTATGGTTTGAGTAAGGTCCTTCAATTAAGTTGTCATCGGTGCAAGCAAGAAAAATTGCTCTCTAAATATGTATGATCTATTAGTGTGAAGAAAATAAGCTTTATACAAACTTGTGATATGGAAGAAATAAAAGCGACGGACTGCATAATAAAGTTTTTATCACAAGCGGTAATATAAAGTGACGTTCTTTTGCATTAAGATTTTGTGCATCCAACCATAAAAGTGCATGACAACCTCTGATTCCCTCTGCGAAGGGCCTATCTTTTATTTTTACCTTCTACCCTTATACAAGAGTCATGGTGATCTTTACCTTTCCTTTTTACACTTCTTCCTTTGGCAAGCACTATGTGTTGGAGAGATCTGGATATATATATACTCGGATGTAGGTTTTCATAAAGTATTATTGTTGACATTACCCTTGAGGTAAAAGGTTGGGAGGCAAAGCTATAAGCCCCTATCTTTCTCTATGTCCGATTGAAGCTTTGAACCCATAAATATCATGTTAGTGTTAGCAATTGTGAAAGACTAAATGATAGTCGAGTATGTGGACTTGTTGAAAAGCTCTTATATTGACTCTTTTCGATGTTATAATAAACTAGAATTGCTTCAATGACTAAGATCATAGTTTGTTAGTTTTTTAGTGAAGTTTCTGATTCATACTTTACCTTGTGAATGAATTGCTACTTTAGCATAAGAAATTATATGACAATATATGTTGTTGTTCTAAAGATGATCATGATGCCCCCATGTCCATATTTTATTTTATCGACACCTCTATCTCTAAACATGTGGACATATTTTTCGGTATCGGCTTTCACTTGAGGACAAGAGAGGTCTAAGCTTGGGGGAGTTGATAAGTCCATTTTACATCCTGCTTTTATATTGATATTTATTGCATTATGGGCTGTTATTACACGTTATATCACAATACGTATGCCTATTCTCTCTAATTTTATAAGGTTTACTTGAATAGGGAGAATGTCGGCAGTTGGAATTTTGGACTTGAAAAGGAGCAAATATTAGAGACCTATTCTGCACAACTCCAAAAGTCCTGAAACTTCACGGAGAATATTTTTGGAAAATATAAAAAATATTGGGCAAAGAAAGCACTAGAGGGGGGCCACCTGCCATCCACAAGGATGGAAGGTGCCACTACGAAAAAAATACACTTCTGTGATGATACATGTTTGTCATAGTAGGTCACGTTTTCTGTCATGCATGTACATCCATGAAAATTTTATGACAGAATCAAGATAGTCATACTCGTGTTGTCGTAGAAGTGTTCCATGACAACACCAAAAATATCATCACGAAAGTGTCCACTTCCATGACAATAAATGCCGCGTCATGGAAGTGCTTTCGTCAAGGGTGACTAACACGTGGCATCCACCGTAATAGGTCGCCATTAAGCTATTGGGTTCTGGTTTGGATCCGATAACCCGTTAACAGCCCGAACCATTGGGGACTTTCCACGTGTAAAATCATCATTGGCTGGAGGAAACACGTGTCGGCTCCTCAGTGGGCCAGATGTCGTTCGTCCAATGGAGGAGACATGCCTGTGATACGTTGACACATGGCAGGGCTCAACCGAGGCCCATAAAGGCCGTAGTATTTACTCAGGTACTAGTGGGCCAGCCCAATAACGGTCTGTTTAAACATGGCCCATTTATGGCTCAAAGCCAGATCTGGCCCGTTAATTATTTGTCGAATATTTGGGCCCAATTATGGCCCAGTGACATTACGACCTGTTAGAGGCCCGATGTAGACATGGGCCAATTTCAGCCTGGTGTGTCTTTCGGCCTGCGAATGGCCCGTGCTGCCCATGGTCCATATATGGTCTAACGCGACATCCAACCCTCTAACGGCCCGTGTTAAAGGTGGGAACAATTCAGCGCAACGTGAATTTGGGCCTGTTAAAGGCTTGTCATATAATTCGGCCTATTGATGCCTCTACTAAGCTTTCGTCCTCTTAAAGGCCCACGATATCAGTGGGCCAACAAAGGCCCGAGATATGTTTTGGCCTGGTAATGGCACATCGTATAACTGGGCCAAAAAAGGCACGGTCTACATTTTAGCTTGCTGAAGGCTCGTCGACGACTAGTGAAAATTGAGACCCAACATGCATTTTGGCCTGCTACAGGCCCATAGTTTCTTCTGTGCTGTAACAGGCCAGCACAATATTCAACCTATTAATGGCCCAAAGCTACATAGGCCCAACTAAACTTTGGGACAAATATAGGCCCGTGTAAGTTGTGGGCCTGGCGCAAAGTGTGAAGGCCCAATGGCCTTTGGGGCATAAGAAAGTTGTAGACCGGCCCAATTGTGGCCTGCTAAAAAGCAGGCCAGTTAGAGGCGAATGTATCAGCCCGATCAACTACATCAGATTTTCTCCATTTTTTTTCAAATAGCGAATGATGGCAGTAATTAGTAGGAATTAAGAACAAACCTACTCCATACAATAAAGAAATTACGACATAGTAACTTATAATAAACTGTAGGACCTTGAGAAGAGGGGTCTAGAGGGGGGGGGTGATTAGACACTAAGTACCAAAGTTGCAGTTTTTAAGATCTTTAAGTTTAAGTGGAGTTTAGGCACAAGTTTAACATTCACAATACATAACAAGCAAGCATGCAAAGAGTATATGAGCAACGGAAAGTAAAGCATGTAACTTGCAAGAATGTAAAGGGAAGGGTTTTGGAGGATTCAAACGCAATTGGAGACACGGATGGTTTTGGCGTGTTTCTGATAGGTGGTGCTATCGTACATCCACATTGATGGAGACTTCAACCCACGAAGGGTAACGGTTGCGCGAGTCCATGGAGGGCTCCACCCACGAAGGGTCCACGAAGAAGCAACCTTGTCTATCCCACCATGGCCGTCGCCCACGAAGGACTTGCCTCACTAGCGGTAGATCTTCACGAAGTAGGCAATCTCCTTGCCCTTACAAACTCCTTGGTTCAACTCCACAATCTTGTCGGAGGCTCCCAAGTGACACTTAGCCAATCTAGGAGACACCACTCTCCAAGAAGTAACAAATGGTGCATTGATGATGAACTCCTTGCTCTTGTGCTTCAAATGATAGTCTCCCCAACACTCAACTCTCTCTCATAGGATTTGGATCTGGTGGAAAGAAGATTTGAGTGGAAAGCAAGTTGGGGAAGGCTAGAGATCAAGATTCATATGGTAGGACTGGAATATCTTGGCCTCAACACATGAGTAGGTAGTTCTCTCTCATAAAATGTATGCTGGAAGTGTAGGTTTAGTCTGATGGCTCTCTCCATGAATGAAGAGGAGGTGGAGGGGTATGTATAGCCTCCACACAAAATCTAACCGTTACACACAATTTACCAAACTCGATGGGACCGATTCAACAGACTCGGTCAGACCGATTTGATAAACCTAGTGACCGTTAGGATTTTTGGTGGGACCGACATGCAACTCGGTAGGACCGATATGGTTAGGGTTAGGGCATAACGTAATCTCGGTGAGACCGATTACACAAACTCGATTGGACCGATTTTGGTAATAAGTTTTCCAGAGAGTTGGTCAGGCAAACTCGGTTGGACCGATTACACAAACTCTGTAGGACCGATTTTGGTAATGAGTTAACCAGGAAGTTTGCATTGTAATCTCGGTAGTACCGATTGCTCAAACTCGGTGAGACCGATTTTGGTAATGGACATACACAGAGAGATTACAACCCCATCTCGGTGAGACCGAGATCCCTATCGGTGAGACCGATTTGCCTAGGGTTTGTGGCAGTGGCTATGACATCTGAACTCGGTGGTGCCGGATAGAAAGAATCGGTATGGCCGAGTTTGACTTTAAGTTTAGGTCATATGTGTGGAAGTGGGAAAGTAGTTGAGGGTTTTGGAGCATATCACTAAGCACTGTGGAGTTAGAAACTCATTAAGCAACACCTCATCCCTTCTTGATAGTATTGGCTTTTCCTATAGACTCAATGTGATCTTGGATCACTAAAATATAAAATGAAGAGTCTTGAGCTTGAAGCTTGAGCCAATCCTTTGTCCTTAGCATCTTGAAGGAGTTCCCACATCCTTTAGTCCATGCCACTCCATTGTTGAACTTATCTAAAACATACTAGATAAAAGTGTTAGTCCAACAAGAGATATGTTGACATTAATTACCAAAACCACCTAGCTAGCACTTATGCTTTCAATCTCCCCCTTTTTGGTAATTGATGACAACATACATCAAAGCTTTAGTTAAAGATATAAAGAATAGAAAGTAAAGCTTTGGAAAGACATGTAACAGGCATAGTGTCGGTGTCAAAACCGGCGGATCTCGGGTAGGGGGTCCCGAACTATGCGTCTAGGCGGATGGTAACAGGAGACAAGGGACACGATGTTTTTACCCAGGTTCAGGCCCTCTCGATGGAGGTAAAACCCTACTCCTGCTTGATTGATATTGATGATATGGGTAGTACAAGAGTGGATCTACCACGAGATCAAGGAGGCTAAACCCTAGAAGCTAGCCTATGGTATGATTGTTGTAATGGTTGTGTTGTCCTACGGACTAAAACCCTCCGGTTTATATAGACACCGGAGAGGGCTAGGGTTACACAGAGTCGGTTACAATGGTAGGAGATCTACATATCCGTATCGCCAAGCTTGCCTTCCACGCCAAGGAAAGTCCCATCCGAACACGGGACGGAGTCTTCAATCTTGTATCTTCGTAGTCTTGGAGTCCGGCTGACGATGATAGTCCGGCTGTCCGGACACCCCCTAGTCCAGGACTCCCTCAGTAGCCCCTGAACCAGGCTTCAATGACGATGAGTCTGGCGCGCATTTTGTTCGACATTGCAAGGCGGGTTCTTCCTCCGAATAATTCATAGAAGATTGCGAACACCAGGATAGTGTCCGGCTCTGCAAAATAATTTCCACATTCCATCGTAGAGAGAATAATATGTACACAAGTCCAATCTGCTGACGTATTTCGTGGCATGACGTCGTGCCACTAACAAGCCCTTACTTTCTTCTTTTTTATTATACCACCTCAGCGTGTTTAGCGAAGCGGTTTCCTTGGCATGACTTGTCGAAGCAGAGATCGTGTTCCCCTTATTCCGGGATTCCCATCAATATGGATGTGGGTAACCCAACCGCGCCATTGATGGCGGCGCTTGGGAGATAAGCGAGTTTTACCAGGCCGGTGGGGACGCATATTGTTCGTCCGCCTATATATAAGGGGATAAGGATCCACCTTTTCACCTACGCCTTCTTCCTCCTTTGCTTATCCATCTCCGCGCACTCGAGCTCCAGCGCCCGAGTCTGCACATCTCGTCTCAACCTCCTCCAGTCATGTCCGGAGCGGGAGGAAAGTGGTTGGCCTCCTCCATCACGGAGGAGCACATCGCAAAGCTGCGTGGCGCCGGATACCTTTCCAGCGACATCGCGCACCGGCTGCCCGACGAGGGGCAGCTCATCCCCACCCCCAGGCCCCATGAGAGGGTCGTATTCCTTCCCCACTTCCTCCGCGGACTGGGCTTCCCACTTCATACCTTCGTCCGGGGGCTCATGTTCTACTACGGCCTGGACTTCCACGATCTGGCGCCAAACTTCATCCTCAACATCTCGGCGTTTATCGTCGTGTGCGAGGCCTTCCTCTGCATCCGGCCCCACTTCGGCTTGTGGCTCAAGACCTTCAATGTCAAGTCGAAGGTGGTGAAGGGCGCTGAAGCGGTGTGCGGAGGCGCCATGGTGGGCAAGATGCCCAACGTCCTCTGGCTCGAGGGCGCCTTTGTGGAGACCATCAAAGGGTGGCAATCGGGGTGGTTCTATATCACCGAGCCGCGGGACCCTAAATGGGCAGCGGCCCCCGAGTTCAGATCTGGTGCCCCTATGCAGCTCACCTCCTGGAAAGAGAAGGGCTTGCTATGGGGCAGTTCGGAGGAGCTGACAGGACTCCATTCCTGCCTCCAGACCTTGGTGAACAAGAAGCTCAAGCTTGTCAACATAATCCAGGACATGCTTGTCCGCCGGATTCTCCCCTGCCAACAGCGGGCCTTCAATTTATGGGAGTTCAATCCGGCACAGCACCAGACTCTGAGCGGGCTCTTCGACACGACGTACGAAGCCGCCTGGAGGGTGCTATTCAAGGGCGGAGAAGCCCCTGCGTCCGCGACTGAAGATCACAGATTCTGCACCAAGCGCCCAGCCGGCGAGGTAAGCTTTGTTATCCTCTATGGGACATTTATTTTCTTTCATAGTTTGACTCTATGTGGGATTTAAAACTCCCTGATGCCTTTAACAGGACTGGCAGAGGACGTCCGGACAGGTGGACTGTCCGGCTCCCCTTCCCGAAGACCCAGCAGACGCCCGTTTAACGAGGCTGCTGGTCCCGACACTTTATGTGGTGCCGGAGAAGAAGGCCAAGAAGAAGGCCATGGGAACCCGAAGAAGTTCCCGGCGCCAGGTGATATCGGACTCATCGTCCGATGGCTCCGAGGCGGACTCCTCCCCCGAAGACGAGGAGGAGAAAGAGGACTCTCTCCCAGAGGAGGGAGAGAGGAAGAGGAAGGCTTCCCCAACGGGGGAGGCCGAAGGGTCCAAGAGGGGAAGGACCCATCCCCCGGATAGTTCCGCCAACGCCAACGTTGGCGATGAAGAGTGTCCCTCAAGGGCCAGGCCTCCGGCAAGATCGTAAGTATCCGGATTCCTGAATGATTTATAATTTATCTTTTGTGTCACATAGTGTCCTTCTAATGCCGCATACTGCTGTAGTCCGGCAGATGATGATCTTCCCGCTTCATCGAGCGGGTCCTTGGCTCCGTCGGACGTGGATTCCATTCTGACCGCCTCCAACCCTCGTGACGCTGACGACGTCGAGGTGGGATCCCAGGAGGAGACCCATCAGGAGGAGGCTCCGGAGGTGCCGCAAGGCAGCCTCCTGGACTTTGTGCCGGACTCTGTGCCGGAACCCGCCGTGGTTCCGGAGTCCAGCAGGCGGCCCCTTTGTAAGAAGGGCAAGACCGTGACGCCGGCAGCCTCCGTCCAACCGGAGGCACCGGACAACTTGTTGGAGGCGCTTAACGGCGCTTCCATCGAGGAAGAACACCGCACTATCATGAGTGCGGTGATTCAGAAAGTTCAGCTCGCCAAGAGCAGGCTGACCGAAGCCTGCAGCAGCCTTCTAACAGGCTTTGAGGTAAGAAGTTTAAAATATGTAATGTAATACCGCATAGACAGTAGCCCCTGATGCTCGGTTCGGTGTTCGGAAAGAAAAACCTGACTAAGGATCTAAAAAAGATATACGCAGGAGTGCTAAAAATTATGTCAATATGGGTTTGCAGGCTGCGCTGCTGACCTCTGCCGCACTGACTGTAGAGGTCGGTGCTTTGAAGCAGGACCTTGAGCGGTCCGAGCAAGAGCTCGGCCTTGCCAAGAAGCAGCTCGAGGACAAAGAAGGTGAGCAACACCACTTTTAAATTTGTACCTTACAGAAAACGATTTTGGTTGCAATAGAAATAACAAGGATAACGTGGGTATTGCAGGGGCCACGAACGAGGTGGCGACCCTGAAGGAGGCCGTGTCCGCGGCCGAACGCAATGCGGACGCAGAACGAGCGGAGCAAGAGAATCAGGAGGCGCGGGTGGCGGAGGTGCGGCAAGAGCTCCAGGCTCTCATGGAGAAGCATGAGAGTCTGGAGCGCGACTCGAAGACTCGAGAGTCCGAGCTTGCCTTGGCTCTTGAATGTGCCAAAGCCGCTAAGGCCGAGGCCCGTAAGGCCCTCCAGGAGGTTGAGGATGTGAAGAAAATAGCGGCGGGTAAGGCATTTTTCATGCAAAGCAAGCATGTTAATGTAAATTACCTGTTACTTACCCAAATTCGGAGCTCTCCAGGGGCGTTTGCAGATCTGCCTTGCAGTGTGTCTGATGCCGCCGCATTCTACCGCGGCGAGGAGGGGAGCTCAACGGAGAAGGTCTTCTGGTCTCAGTACTCTTAGGCCGGACATCCGGTGCCCCCTAGCGACCAGCTGAAGCAGCTGGTCGAGCTCCATAAGGTAGCCGAGCAGGCCATGAAGGGCCTCATAGTCCGGCTGTGGCCTGGAGAGGCCATGCCTGGGAGTTACTACGGCCTCGTGCGGCGGCTGGTGGATGCGTGCCCCTGGGTGGAGGTCATCAAGCGCTCCGCCGGCATTGAAGGTGCCCGTCGGGCCCTTGCCCGCGCAAAGGTGCACTGGGGTAGGCTGGATGCGGAGAGGCTTATCACTGACGCGCCGCCGGCGGGCAAGGAGTATCGTACGCCCGAGATGTATTATAAGTCTGTCCTAAAGGGTGCCCGCAAGATTGCGGATGAGTGCCCCAGAGATGTAATTATTGAGTAAACTCGCAATGTGTTATCCTGTGCGCTGAAAACTTTGTTCATATGTGCTAAGCAACGCTTATTGATTTAAAATATTACCTTCTGTGCGGCCGTTTATTAAATCTGAGAGATGGCAAGTCGTCGGCTTCAGCCCCCATGCCACGAGTGCTGGGGTGTTCGGGATAAACTTGAGCACTCTTGTTCCCATTTTTGGGTCCATCTAGGGAGGCGCTTAACACAGCGAACAAGGCAACCGGACTTATAATGCTTGAACACTCTCACTTAGCCATAGAATTCTATAATTTTAAATTTCGGCGAAGCCCCTAGTATTCGGAAGACCGAGTTCGGGGCGCTATCCACGCCTGGGCCGGACACATCCAGTTCCTCGCTCGAAGCGGCATAAGTCTTTAGGGACTCGAAAAGACCTCTCGAACATCGACCAGTCTCTGGCCTTATCATGATAGTCAGTTTTAGCTTTCTCCACTGAGGCACTCGCCCAGCTCAACCGGGGCGCAATCGCAGTGGTTCTCCCAGTGCTACCTTAGCCGATAGAACGGAACGTAATGTACCAAAACATGGGAGCCGAGCAAACCCAACTATTGACCCAAGACATGATTCGGAGCCAATGCATATAATGCTATAAGTTCGGGGTGCCGCACTTGTGAAAGTGTTTGGACTTATCACACCATAATGCGGGAAACATAAGCCCCTGGTGTATTCGGCCATACCAAAATGTACGGGTGCAATATGTCAAGAATAAACATATATGTAAAAAAGGAAATGCAATTATGAGCAAAAGGTAATGCATTGTTTATTCACGAGATTCTGCCATGAGTGCAGAACGATACAAATAGTGCGGTAAGCGAGGGCTGGATTATTCGAAGTGTCTCCCTCCAGGGGTAGGCTGCGGAATGGTGTATTTAACAAATTTAATGCTCGTAATGGACACCACCTGAGTGTTCATCGTAGCCTTTGTCCCTCCCTGGCTGTTGCATCATGAGTTCGACAGATCTACTGCCGGACAGGGCCTCTGGTGAGCGGAGTCCTGTGGAAAAATAAGAAAAGAAGAAAAAAGAGTGACACACTTGGGAGCCCCTGGTGTGGTTAAGCCACACTCTGGGCCTATCGTGGTCGTGCCCCTCCCCCTATGCCCATGGAATCTCCAGGGCGCAATGATGTACGTGAAGAGCTGGTCTTGCAATCATGCAAGGGATGGGGTTGGGGCCGCATTGCTACGCGTGCTCGGAACGTGCCAGGTGGTCTTGATTGATGTTACTCCGGGCGCGTTTGGCTATGTCTGGTCGTTTAACGGCCGGACTTGAAAATTGCCTTAACAGGCTGCTCTGTACTTCTGCCGCGAGAGCCGCTGTGTGTTCCTCCGTTCGGAGGGAGCATTCAGTATTTCCGTTGACCGTGATGACTCCACGAGGGCCTGGCATCTTGAGCTTGAGGTATGCATAATGCGGTACCGCGTTGAATTTTGCAAACGCGGTTCGTCCGAGCAGAGAGTGGTAGCCACTACAGAACGGGACTATGTCGAAGATTAACTCCTCGCTTCGGAAATTATCCGGGGATCCGAAGACCACTTCCAGTGTGACTGAGCCTGTACAATTGGCCTCAACACCTGGTATGACGCCTTTAAAGGTCGTTTTTGTAGGTTTAATCCTTGAGGGGTCTATGCCCATCTTGCGCACTGTATCCTGGTAAAGCAGGTTCATGCTGCTGCCGCCGTCCATCAGGACTCTAGTGAGGTGAAATCCATCGACGATTGGGTCTAAAACCAATGCGGCGAATCCACCATGACGGATACTGGTAGGGTGGTCCCTTCAATCGAAAGTGATCGGGCAAGAGGACCATGGGTTGAACTTTGGGGCGACTGGCTCCATCGCATATACGTCCCTAAGTGCACGCTTCCGCTCTCTTTTGGGTATATGGGTTGCGTATATCATGTTTACCATCCGCACTTGTGGGGGGAAACCCTTCTGTCCTCTACTGTTCGGCAGCCGGGTCTCTTCCTCGTCGTTGCTGTGTAGCCCCTTGTCATTGTTTTCGGCAATTAACTTGCCTGCCTGCTTGAAGACCCAACAATCTTTGTTGGTGTGATTAGCTGGCTTTTCGGGGGTGCCATGTATCTGGCAAGAGCGGTCGAGTATTCGGTCCAAATTGGACGGACCCGGGGTAGTTCTTTTGAATGGCTTCTTCCGCTGACCGGGTTTAGAGCCTCTGAATCCGGCATTGACTGCCGTATCCTCATTGCTATCGCCATTAACACGGCGTTTGTTTTTGTTTCGACGCAACCTGCCATTGTGGTCCTTAGTATCCGGACTGCCAGCGTTTTTGCTGAGGTTGTTGCTACGAGCTAGCCAGCTGTCCTCTCCCGCACAGAAGCGGGTCATGAGTGATGTGAGGGCTGACATGGATTTCGGCTTTTCCTGTCCTAGGTGCCGGGCCAGCCACTCGTCGTGGATGTTATGTTTGAAGGCTGCAAGGGCCTCTGCATCCGGACAGTCGACGATTTGGTTTTTCTTTGTTAAGAACCGTGTACAGAACCATCTGGCCGATTCGTCTGGCTGCTGAATTATGTGGCTTAGGTCATCGGCGTCTGGTGGTCGCACATATGTGCCCTGGAAGTTGTCGAGGAATGCGGCTTCTAGGTCCTCCCAACACCCAATTGACTCTGCGGGCAAGCTGTTAAGCCAATGCCGAGCTGGTCCTTTAAGGTTGAGTGGGAGATCCTTGATGGCGTGGAGATCGTCGCCGCGTGCCATATGGATGTGAAGGAGATAATCTTCGATCCAAACCGCGGGGTCTGTTGTGCCATCGTAGGATTCAATGTTTACGGGTTTAAACCCTTCAGGGATTTGATGATCCATTACTTCATCAGTGAAGCATAGTGGGTGTGCGGCGCCTCTGTATTGAGCAATGTCACGACGTAGCTCAAGGGAGTGTTGCCTGCTGTGTTCGGCCCGGCCGGAGTTGCTGTATCCGGCGCGACGGTGGTCGTCGTGGGTCGTGGGGCACCCACGTGATCCGTAGATAGATCTGGATTGTCTTGCCTTGTCCTCCAATATGTCTAGCAAGTCCGGCGCGTTCCCTCGTGGCTTCGTACTTTTCGAGCGATGCCGGGGTACGGTCCTGATGGAGGGCCTAGATGCCTCTCTGTCGCGGCCACGGGGTGGTCGATCTGCCGTGTTGTGCGCTAGTGATGAAGGTTTGTATGATTCCTCCTCTAGTCGTGGGAGCAACTTGCGTTTTGGGTAACTTTCGGAGGGGCGTTCGAGTTCATACTCCTCGGCCGCGAGGACCTCGGTCCATCTGTCGGCCAGCAGGTCTTGATCAGCTTGAAGCTGTTGCTGCTTTTTCTTTAGGCTATTTGCCGTGGCGATAAGCCTGCGTTTAAAACGCTCTTGTTCGACGGGATCCTCTGGCACGAAGAATTCGTCGTTGTTGAGGCTTGCCTCATCTCCGGAGGGAGGCATGTAGTTTTCATCCTCCACGTCTGCCGCTCTCTTTCAAGGGCTGGCTTCCCCGTCCTCCTGTGCTGAATTTTCCTAGAGGGGGTTGTCTTCGGCACTCTCTGGGGTGTTATTATCTCCGGTGCCGGAATCTCCATTCTTACTGTGGTGGGATTTAGAGCGGCGCCGCTGACGTTGGCGCTTGGGCTGTTTTTTAGAAGAATCTGCCTCCGCTGCTTCTTCGTCATCCCCATCCTTTGGGGTATCCACCATGTATATGTCGTATGACGAGGTGGTCTTCCAGTGCCCTGTAGGCGCTGGTTCTTGATCGTCTCCGGCATCATCGTCCATACCGTCGATGTCTTCGGAGTCATAGTCTAGCATGTCGGTTAGATCGTCGACAGTGGCTACAAAGTGGGTGGTGGGTGGGCATTGAATTTCTTCGTCGTCCGCATCCCAACCATCCTGACCGTAGTCCGGCCAGGGCTCTCCTGATAATGAGAGATGCTTTAGCGAATTTAGGATGTCGCCAAAGGGTGAGTGCTGAAAGATGTCCGCGGCACTGAATTCCATGATCGGTGCCCAATCGGATTCGATTGGCAGGGGCGCAGGAGGTCCGGAGTCCGGCAAGGAGTCCGGCGTCTCAGAGTCACGAGCCTTATAAGGGACATGACCAGTATTCGGCTCCATCGCCGTAGAAGTTGCAGCTCCCGAGGCGGTGTCCAGCCACCTGTCCTCGATCTGCGCGGTCTGCTCCGAACTATGGGTTAGAGCGGACTCGTGTGCGGCCTCCAGGGCACTGTCTGGCGGCAGAGCTAAATCATGCCCATCGTGACAGCGCAACACGCTCGGCTGTGGCTCGAATCCATCGAATATAAAGTCTCCGCGGATGTTGGCCGTGAAGTTTAGGCTTCCAAACCTGACCTGATGGCCAGGGGCGTAGCTTTCGATCTGCTCCAGATGGCCAAGCGAATTGGCCCGCAGTGCGAAGCCGCCGAACACGAAGATCTGTCCGGGGAGGAAAGTCTCACCCTGGACGGCGTCGTTATTGATTGAAGAGGCCATCAAGCCATCGGTGATGACACAGAGGAACTCTCAAGGAAAGCACCAATGTCGGTGTCAAAACCGGCGGATCTCGGGTAGGGGGTCCCAAACTGTGCGTCTAGGCGGATGGTAACAGGAGACAAGGGACACGATGTTTTTACCCAGGTTCGGGCCCTCTCGATGGAGGTAAAACCCTACTCCTGTTTGATTGATGTTGATGATATGGGTAGTACAAGAGTGGATCTACCACGAGATCAAGGAGGCTAAACCCTAGAAGCTAGCCTATGGTATGATTGTTGTAATGGTTGTGTTGTCCTACGGACTAAAATCCTCCGGTTTATATAGACACTGGAGAGGGCTAGGGTTACACAGAGTCGGTTACAATGGTAGGAGATCTACATATCCGTATCGCCAAGCTTGCCTTCCACGCCAAGGAAAGTCCCATCTGGACACGGGACGGAGACTTCAATCTTGTATCTTCGTAGTCTTGGAGTCCGGCTGACGATGATAGTCCGGCTGTCCGGACACCCCCTAGTCCAGGACTCCCTCACATAGGCTCCCCCTATGTCGGGGAGGCTGACCCACGAACACCTATGGGACCGGCGGACCGAGCCCCTTTCGGTTCGGCGGGGGGAGGAGATCGCACGAAGAGCGGATCGAGGCGAAACACACGAGCCGTTTACCCAGCTTCGGAGCTCTCCAGAGAGATAATACTCCTACTGCTGCATGTCTGAGTGTATTGAGTTCTTGCTCGGGAGTGCTGAATGGTACAGTACACACTAGCTGCTAACAAGACCGAGCGTGAGTGTTTTCTGCCCTCGAACCCCCATCTACGTTGCGCATGGGCCTCCTTTTATATGCTCAAGGGGTCACCGACAGGTGGCAACGTAGGCAAGGGTAAAAATGGAAAACTGTTGCGGTTAGTACAACTACTTGTACAGTGTATCATACCTAACCCTGACGGCAGGGGACAAAGGCATTAAATGCCCGTCTGCGTCGCCCAAATAGTGCAAAAAGGGACCGTTAGGGACGCCACCGCTTGCCACGATGGCAATCTTGTCAGCGTCGCTTGCCACCCCGCATCGCTGGCTACACGGCCTCTTGCCACGCGCGCCTGGAAAGGTCCCAGGGCGACACGTTGGTGAATGTGCTGGAGCGCGGGTATAGAGTGGTAGCTTGCTGCGGCAAGCGCCTTGCCGCGGTCGTTGTCTTGTCATGTCCGGAAGCTTGTCGCTCACCGGGCCTTGCCGGGACGCGTGGCGCGTCGCGGCAAGTTCCTTGAGATGCCTTGGTTGGCCTTCCTGGCAAGCTCCTCTTGCCGGTGTCTTGTCTCCTTGGCTTGAATACTTTGTTCTTGAATGGCTCCAAAGGAAGCACGGAGGACCTTGGCGGTCACCCGGCAAGCCTTGCCGCGGGGTGCTGCGACTGCCTGTGCCCAAGTTCGGGATACTAGGGTACCCCTACTCTAGTACACCGACAGGAGCCCCCGGGCCTGGGCCACACACGGTGCCGAGCGCTATTGGGCCAGGCCCAAAACAGGGCACGGGCATACGCGGCCAGGGTTACGCCGTATCTTACTCCATATCCATCGCGCCCTCCCTGAATGGCACGCGTCGAATGCGGCATCGTGTGAGAGATCGTGGGTGGTTTCTTTATTCGGAAAGACGGAACATCCGCCCCCTCCCTCTTTATAAGCAGGGGAAACAGGGGCAGTTCGCCCATTCCGCCGGTTGCTACTCCAATCTCAAAAATCCTCCGCCGCTCCCCCCTTCTTCCCAAAGCAGAAAGAGAGCAGCGCCCCGCCCCCCATCGCCACCAGTACCACCAACACCGTCAATCTCCCCCACCACCTCCGCCATGGCTCCGAAAGCCGGCAAGGGGAAGGCCGTGAAGTCGACCGAGGCGCAGTGGCTCGCAGCGCTGCGAAAGGAGCGGACAACCTTCCCCCCCAAGCTCGCCGCGAAGGAGCTGAGGGAGTACTACTACCTCTTCTGGTCGACGGAGACCCGAGCGCATCCGCGCACGAAGGTACTCTCCGCCGCCGCTTCGGAACAGGCTCCGAATGGATATCCCTTCTTCGCGTTGTTCTTCTACTGCGGGCTCTGCCCGCCTTTCTCTGATTTTTTCTGCGACATTATGAACACCTACGGGTTCCACCTCCTTGACTTCACCCCCAATGCCGTTCTGACCATGGCAGTTTTCGCACATCTCTGCGAAAACTTTGTCGGAGTCCATCCAAATGTAGCTCTTTTCCGCCACTTCTTCATGCCCCGAGTTGAGAGAGGAGAGCCTTTATCCGGCGGGATTGCCTGGATCTCGAGAGCCGACAAGAAGGACGCTTATCTGGAGGGAGAGCTCCGCGGCAAGTGGGAGGAATGGAGAGCAGACTGGTGCTGGATTGTCGAGGAGAACCCGCAGCCATTTACCGCCGAGCGCCAAGCCCCAATAGTGCGCGGCAACGATTGGAGCGCCTTGGCCCCGGAAGACGATAGGCTTAAGATCACCGTCACCCGAATCCTACGCCTCAGGCTTGCCGGGCTCACTATAGGTGCCGTTGGCGCAGATTTTCTTCGCCGCCGCATCGCCCCCTTGCAGGAGAGGAGGAGACCCGCCTGGGAGTTCGGGGGTGCGGCGGACATCATGAGGCTGCGCCCGGGCCTCAACTTCAACTTCACTGTCCTGGAACTGGACGCGATGCTCAAGGAATTGTTCAAGCATGACCCTCAACATCCCGAATGGTTCAGGTTGCCGAAGGGTGTCGTTCCGCTGTGCAACAACTCCTCGCTCGACCGCATCCGTGCAATGATGCCGCTATGTGATTCGCATGGAATTGTCCCAACTTGACAAGAGCCTGCAGACGATGTCGTGCAGGAGTTCTTCGACGGCTTGGTGGAAGTGGCGGTCAGCTCTGATGAACAGAAAAGCCTCACCCGCGACACCACCGATGCGGAGATGCAGCGCACCGCCACTAGGGCGGAAGAGGCGGTGGCAGCCGCTACCGCGGGCGAGTTTGGATTCACTTTGGAGGAGGCAGAGGCAGCAGAGGCGGCAAGCCTTGCCGAGCGAGAGTGGCTTGCCGGCGAGGAAGAGCTTGCCGAGCCTGAAGCCGAATCGAGCGAGCCCGCCGAGGGTGCGAGCTGCTCGTCGAAGACCAACTCCTCTTCCTCTTCATCCTCGGACAGCCCACCGCAAGCAAAGCCCCCAGCTCCACCAAGAAGGCGTCTCCATAAGGCCGGGGACGTAGCGGGGCGGCAGACGACTCAACAGCCGCCACGCCGCGCGACACGCTCTACTGCGACAAGCACTGTTGCCGCGGGAGCACCTCACGCCGCTGCGGAAACTGGAGCGGGATCCTCCCGGACCACTGCGTCTGCTCCTGCCGCTCCTCATGCCACGGCGGCGGCCGGAGCCGGGTCGTCTCAGACCACTGCCACTACCCCCGCCAAGCGGCTAAGGGAAACTACTCCTCCGCCTCGTCGCGCCGAAGGTGGGCCGGACTTTGAACTCTCCGCGCTCAGCTCCGACGAGGAAGATTCTTTGCTGTACTTGTAGTTCTTCAATTCTTGCTGTTTTGTCTTGTATCTGATTTGCTTTACTCCAAACTCATTCCTTTTCAGGACTCTGGCCCAGAGAGCGGCGAAGAGAGCCAAGGTCCCGATGATTGTCATCGAGGACGAACCCACCGCGACAGCAGGAGATATGTCCGAGACCACCTTGCCGGACTCGACAACTATTCCCCAAAGCAGCCCCCAGCACAGCCCCCAGCGTAACTACATGGTTTACTTTCCGCTGTTAGGCGCGCATGGGTGCTCTTTTTTTGCTGACATCTGACTGTTGGTTTGTGTAGGAACAGAGCAGCCTCACCAGGAGCGCTCGGAAGCCGCCCCTGACATGACATCGGCTTCGACTACACCGCCAAGGGAGGATTCCCCGGCAAGGGAGCGTTCTCCGGCAAGGGAGAGTTCTCCGGCAAGGGACAGCACCAGCGACCCCCCGGTGGCGGAGACCACGACTGTAGAGCCCAGTGCAGGTAATCCACTTGCTTGAAAAAGTTCCCTTGGGTTCTTCTTCTTCTGATTTTCTTTTTGGATATTTGCTTGACTTTTCTCCCTTTTCCGGTCGTCAGACCCATCTGCCACGGAGCCGATGGAGACCGAGGTCGCCGGCGAGGAGAATGCGCGCGGCAATACTGACGATGCCGCCGCCACCGAAGAAGAAGCCAGTGCTGATGATCCCGCCGGCGAAGAGGCCGCCAAAGCTGCCGCCGCAGAAGCTGGCGAGGGGTCCAGCGATCGCACTGACGGCCCTGGGGCCGCAGGAGCGTCAGGCGCTATGCCGACCGCCGATCCCTCCGCCGCTGCTGCAGCGTCAGGCTCTGAAGAGCCCCAGCCCGGCGCCTATTTGAAGGCCGGCGATGGTGTCTTCATCAAGCTCCCCTGGGAGTCGAGCTCCAGGGCGCCGGTCGAAGGAGAAACCTTGGATGGAGAGGTGCTCGCTTCCACTGGGCTGACGCTGGTTGACGCGCCGAGCAGCAGCAGCGGCGAGCCTGAGGAGGAGCGGCTGCTGCGGAAGCTGTTGCCACTCTACCGCGCTCGGCAGGCCAAGCTGGAATCCCGAGAAGCGCTTGCCGCGAAGGCGGGAGTGGACATCGAGAAGAACGCGGAGGAGCTCCGGGGTCGTAACCAGGAAGCTCTCCGGTCCCTGGCAGAGGAGCGGGAGCAACTCGCCGAGGCGCGGAAAGCCTTCCTCCTCGGGAAGGCCGAAGTTGAAGAGCAACAGCGGCTTGCCGCCGAGGAGCTGTTTGCGCGGGAGGGCGAGTTGGCGCAGCGGAAGGTCAACCTTGACAGCCACGAGGAGCTTGCTGCGCGCGAGCAAACATTCGGCGGGGCTCTCAAGGAAGCATAGGATGCTGCCGCAGCTGCCGAGGATGCCAAGAAGGAGCTGGAGACGAAGGTGGCGCAGCTGGAGGCCGATCTCAAGGCGAGGGGTGAAGAGCTTGCCGCGCTCAAGCGTGAGCGCGAGAAGGACGCCTACACCCTTGGTGAGCTGCAGGGTCACCTCGTCGAGAAGGGCAAGGAGCTTAGCGCCGCCAAGGACTCCAACGCAGATCTTGAGTTGAAGCTGAATACTTTGACCAAGACGCTGGACGGTGCCAAGGAGCAGGAGGTGGCCTTGAAGGAGGAGATCAAGGCCAACGAAGCGCTGCTGACGAGGGCCGCCGAAACCCAGAACACTTTTAGGGAGAATGTGGAGCACTGGACGGAGGGTCTCGTGGATATTGCCGCAGCTATTGACAGGGAGCTGGCGCAGCTAGGGATGGAGGATCTCGGGTATCGCTCCGATGAGAACCTCCAACCCAGCGCCAAGCTTACTTTGTTCTTCAAAGGCGTGGCGACGGCCCTCCAGCGACTCCGGGAGAAGATCCCAAAGCAGCTGGCTGACGAGTCGCGCAAGATCTGCGCAAGAGCTCTTCAAAAGGTGTTGGTGAAGGTGGCCTTCCGCAACCCGGGCCTCAACCTCAGCAACGTCCTCAGGACCTTGCCGCCGGAAGCTGATCTGGAAGTGCTCAAGACCCTTGTCGCACCTATTGTGGACAAGGTGAGCGGGATCAAGAGGGTTGAGGGCGATCGCGTAGATTAGGCCGCCCATTTTTTTCCTTTTCTTGTCGCTGCTGGTCATGTTATGAGAACAATCTGTTAGAGCTGCAACAAGCTATCTTGTAATATAACTCTATTTTGGGTATCGATTGCTATGTTATTTCCTTTACTTGTTTCCTTCCTTTGTATGTTTTTTCCCTACGCTTTTAGGGAACTTGTCGGCGCAGGCACCTTAGCCGCGAGCGCTGAGTGCGGGACGTCAGCAGCCTGCTGGCGGTGCCACTACCGACAAGAAACCTTGTCGCAACTAGTCGCAGCTCACTTAAGTTATTGAGCGGACTCGAAACATAGTAAGGGCGCAACTAGCTACGAGTTGGTTCCTCCGCGCACAGGTTTTCCATTCAAAGCACGGTCGTTCGAGGAAGATAACTTAAAATTTTTAAAACTGATTGCTCAAACTTTGGCAACTTAGCTTTTCTGTCGTTTGCGTCCCAGTAAGGCGAAACATTCTTGAGCGACGCCTGGTCCACACCATTATCTTCTCCTTTTCCCCTGGCAAACTTGTGGGCGAGGGAACCTTCCTTTCTTTCAGAAAGAGAAAGAAGAGAAAATAAAGATATGGAGCCTTACGGCTCGTTATTGCTTATCGGGGGTAGGCGCTGCACAAAGTGTCAGATAACACATGCAAAAAATAGAAAGCATGAATTGACAAGATGTGCGGAGCACATGAGCTTTACTTATGCACGGGGTCTGCGCCCGGCTTTGTACAAAGGATTACATGCAACATCGGCAAGACTTGTACAAAAGGTGGTTGCCGGAACAGCTTCCGGCAACCGCACCCTACGGGTAAAACTTATGAAGATGCTCAATGTTCCAGGAGTTGCTCACCGGAATGCCATCTTCGGTCTCAAGGCGGACAGCGCCAGGCCTAGTGACTCGTTTCACCCGGTAAGGGCCTTCCCACTTCGGCGTCAACTTGTTGGAATTCTTGGCGGACTGAACGCGCCGAAGAACAAGGTCGCCTTCCTCGAGACTTCTGGCATTAACTTTGCGGCTATGGTAGCGGCGCAAAGCTTGCTGGTATCGAGCAGCTCGTACAGCAGCCTGAAGACGGTCTTCCTCATGGAGCAGCACGTCATCTTGTCGCAGCTGCTCTTGATCAAGCTCATCATAAGCGAGCACTCGAGGTGACCCGTATACGAGTTCCGTGGGGAGAACTGCCTCTGCTCCATAGACTAGAGCGAAAGGTGTCTGGCCAGTGGCTCGATTTGGCGTCGTCCTGATCGACCAAAGAACCACCAGCAGCTCCTCAATCCAGTTCTTTCCGCACTTGCGCAGCCTGTCGAAAGTCCTGGTCTTGAGCCCGCGCAGCACTTCAGCATTTGCCCTCTCCGCTTGACCGTTGCTTCTCGGATGAGCAACAGAAGCGAAGCAGACCTTGGCGCCAAGATCTTGGACGTACTGCATGAAGGTGCGGCTCGTGAATTGCGTGCCGTTGTCGGTGATGATCCTGTTAGGGATCCCGAAGCGGCAAACAATCGACCTGAAGAACTTGACTGCTGACTGTGCTGTCACCTTCCTCACTGCTTCCACTTCCGGCCACTTTGTGAACTTGTCGATTGCAACGTACAAGTACTCAAAGCCCCCGACAGCTCGGGGAAAGGGGCCGAGGATGTCGAGCCCCCAGACCGAAAATGGCCAGGATAAAGGGATCGTCTGGAGAGCTTGAGCTGGCTGGTGTATCTGCTTGGAATGGAACTGGCACGCTTCACACTTGGTTACTTGTGCAGTTGCATCCTGGAGGGCTGTCGGCCAAAAGAAACCTTGCCGGAATGCTTTGCCGGCAAGTGCTCTTGCGCCAATGTGGTGACCACATATGCCTCCATGTATCTCTGCCAACAGCTTTTGTCCATCTTCCCGGTGAATACACTTCAATTTCACACCGTTGAGTCTTCTTCTGTACAGTGTGTTGTCGACAAACTAGTACATACTTGACTGCCGGGCTACTCTTTCCGCTTCTTCTTGCTCTTCGGGAAGTTCTCCTGTCTGAAGGAAACGGACAATCTGATGTGCCCATGCTGGAGCTTGCGGCTCGACAACAAGGACTAAAGGCACATCTGCTGCTGCGGGAACATCCGCTTCTACGGCAAGAACCTGCGGCTCAGCCGGAGCTTGACGTTCCCCGGCAAGCTTGCCGGAGCAAAACTTGTCGGGAGCGTCTGCTTCAACGGAACAAACCCTAGGGCTTGCCGGAGCAGACTGCTCCTCAGCACCCTTGGTGTTGATCTTGGGGACCTTCTTGGCGGCGGCTTCGGGAAGCTCTGCCGGAAAATAGTCACCGGAAATCAACTTCCTCTTTTTGCTCTGTCTAGTTGATGGCGTTACGGATGGTTGAGTCAGTTTGAGCACAAAGATCCCTGGTTCCACAGGTAACTTAAGTGCGGCGCACTTCGACAGGCCATCGGCAATGTCGTTCTGAGCTCTTGGAACATGTTCCATCTGTAGGCCGTCAAAGTGCTCTTCTAACTTCCTCACTTCATCAACGTAAGCCTCCATCAACGGACTCTGATAATTCTTGTTCACTTGGCGGACGACAAGCTGCGAGTCACCCCTGACAATGAGCTTCTTGATCCCAAGGTCTGCTGCGATCCTGAGACCGGCAAGCAAAACTTCATACTCTGCGGTATTGTTCGTTGCTTGCTCCTTGGGAAAGTGCATCTGGACTACGTACTTGAGGTGTTCTCCGGTGGGTGCAACAAGTAGCACGCCCGCACCGGCGCCTTGCAGCGAGAAGGCACCATCAAAGTACATCAGCCACTCTTTGCTTGCTTCCTTGACGGGGATGCTCGTTTCTGGAATTTCTTCATCTGGTGTTGGCGTCCACTCTGCTATGAATTCTGCCAATGCTCTGCTTTGGATAGTTGAAGTGCTCTCAAACTTGAGGCCAAAGCTTGACAGTTCCAGTGCCCACTCGACAATCCTGCCTGTTGCTTCTGGATTTTGCAGTATCCTCTTCAGCGGAAAACGAGTGACAACTGTGATCTCATGTGCTTGGAAGTAATGGCGCAGCTTTCTCGAGGCCATGAGAAGGCCGAAAAGCAATTTCTGCACACTAGAGTACCTTGACCTAGCCCCCTGCAGAAGGGAACTGACAAAGTAAACTGGGCGCTGCACCATTCTCTTCTGCATCTCCTCACGCGCCTGCGCAGATCCATCTTTGTCGGGACCAGAGCTTGTCGGTGAAGTCCCCTGCTTGTCGCTGGATGCATCTGCCGTGGTTGCTGGCTCATCATCCGCCTCCCTCTCCGCTACTAACGCAGCACTATCCACTTGATTGGTTGCTGCTATATACAGCAGCAACTTCTCTTGTGGCTTAGGTGCGACAAGTGTTGGAGTGGAGGACAGGTATCTCTTTAAGTCCTGCAGCGCAGCCTCCGCTTCCGGAGTCCATTTCATTGGACCTGCCTTTTTCAATATTTTGAAAAACGGCAGGGCGCGCTCAGCAGACCTAGAGATAAACCTGCTGAGAGCAGCTACGCAACCGGCAAGTCTTTGTACATCCTTGACGCGCTTAGGTGCTTCAATCTGCTCAATGGCCTTGATCTTGTCAGGATTGGCTTCAATGCCCCGCTGAGACACGAAGAACCCGAGAAGCTTGCCGGAGGGGACTCCAAACACACACTTCTCGGGGTTAAGTTGAGGTTGATCTTGCGCAGATTTGCAAAGGTTTCATCTAAATCTTGAATCGGAGTTGCCTTGTCCTTGCTCTTGACCACTATGTCATCCATGTAGGCTTCCACATTTCTGTGTATTTGTGGCTCAAAAGCGTCATGGACTACCCTTGCAAATGTTGAACCAGCATTCTTTAAACCGAAAGGCATCCGTACGAAACAGTAGGTGCCACATGGAGTGATGAATGCGATCTTCTCCTCATCCTCTTCTGCCATGAAGATCTGATGGTATCCTGATTATGCGTCAAGAAATGAAAGCAAGTCACATCCGGCCGTGGAGTCAACAATCTGGTCAATGCGCGGCAAGGGAAATGGGTCTTTGGGACAAGCTTTATTGACATCGGTAAAGTCGATACAAAGCCTCCATTTCCCGTTTGCCTTGCGCATGACTACAGGATTGGCCAACCACGTAGGATGGAGCACTCCTCTGACAAGGCCTGCTGCTTCCAATTTCTTGATTTCTTCTGTGATGAATTCTTGGCGCTCCACTGCTTGTTTCCTGACTTTCTGCTTGACGGGCCGCGCATGAGGACAGACGGCAAGATGGTGCTCGATTACTTTCCTGGGAACACCGGGGATGTCAGACGGTTGCCACGCAAACACGTCGACGTTCGCCCGCAGGAAAGCAACGAGCGCGCTTTCCTATTTAGGGTCGAGAGTGGCACTGATGGTGAAGGTACCACCAGTGCCGTCCTCCTTGGCGGACACCTTCTTGGTCTCTGGCGGAGCTGCCATTGTCTTCTTATGCTTGCCAGTGGAGCTCGATGGTGCGTCCTTGACGGTAGCGCAACACTCCGAAGAGGTGCGCTTGCCGGAGTGGGCATCAGAACTCTTGCCGGACTTGGTCTTCTTCTTCCCCCGGGAGCTTCAACGGCAAGTGACTTGCGATCTGTTGCGGCTGCTGCTTCCCGGTAGATCTTGTCGGCGCAGATAAGAGCATCCTTCTTGTCGCCAGGGACAGAGATGACACTTATCGGGCCTGGCATCTTCAGCATGTTGTATGCATAGTGAGAGGCTGCCATGAATTTGGCGAGTGCTGGACGGCCGAGTATCCCATTGTAAGGCAATGGAAAGTCAGCAACGTCAAAAGTGACCCTCTCAGTCCTGAAGTTCAACTCGCTGCCAAATGTCACCGGCAACGTGATCTTTCCCTTCGGCTTGCTCCTTCCCGGATTGATTCCTTGGAATGTGCCGGTTTCTTCGAGCTCGCTGTCAGGGATCTGCAGTTTCTGGAGCACCGCGGAGGAGATCAGGTTCAAGCCGGCCCCGCCGTCAACTAGCATCTTAGTGACCTTGAGGTTGCGGATAGTTGGCGAAACCATCATCGGCAAGCACCCGACCGCAGTTATGCGATCAGGGTGGTCCTCAATATCAAAGATGATAGGCGTGTTGGACCATTTCAGAGGCTTGCGTGACACGACGGGTGGTTTTGCTGCATTGACTTCCCGCACCCACTACTTGAGCTGGCGGTGTGAAGTATGCAGAGAAGCACCGCCGTCAACGCACAGGACCTGTGTGGCTTTCTGGAACTCCTGCTCACCGGTCTCGTCATCATCCATATCTTCATCGTCGTCGTCATCTTCATCCTTGTCGCGGCCGCGGGGGGGTCTATCTCCTTGCCGCTGCTTGGCCTTGCCGCGGCGTCCTCCTCGGCCGGGACGTTTCTTGCCAGATCCTCTAGTACCTTCTTGGGCCTTCTCCTTGTCGCGTCGTTCGTCTGCTCGACCTTCTTGCAGCTCTGGAGATCATGGCCCTTGGTGCGGTGGATCTTGCAGTACTGCTTGTTGGTGCCGTCCTGCTTGTCGGCGACCGCCACAACCTGGCTGTTGGTAGCTCCAGCTTTCTTGGCGTCACCTTCGTTGCCGGACTGCTCAACGACTAGCAGATCTTTGCCTTTCTTCTTCCTGTTGTTCCGTCGCCGATTTTTCTTTGCTGGGGCAGTATCCTCGCTGTCAGATCCTCCTGCT
Organism: Triticum aestivum; assembly: GCF_018294505.1. Taxonomy (NCBI): domain Eukaryota; kingdom Viridiplantae; phylum Streptophyta; class Magnoliopsida; order Poales; family Poaceae; genus Triticum; species Triticum aestivum. The sequence goes on from NC_057801.1 coordinate 472,700,596, forward strand.
CCTGCATTCTCTCCGGGGAGTTTCCTCCCTTCCTCAGCACGTGCACACTTGTCGGCCAGGGCATATAGCTCACTGATGTCTCTAATCTTGCACATCGCCATCTCCTCCCACATCCTGCGATTTCGCACGTTCTGATGGAACGCGCTGATGATCATGGCAGGGTGGACATCTGGGATGTTATGCTGTACACGGCTGAATCTCTGAATGTACTTGCACAGGGACTCTCCTTCCTTCTGGGCGAGCAGATGAAGGTCGCTCTCTTGGCCATGAGGCTTGTGGCCGCCTGTAAAGGCGCCGACAAACTGATGGCATAGGTCTGCCCATGACGATATGGAGTTGTCCGGCAAGTGCATGAGCCAGGACCTGACATTGGGCTTGAGCACCAGCGGGAAGTAGTTGGCAAGGATCTTGTCGTCCCGTCCCCCGGCAGCTTGCACCGTGATGGTGTAGATGCTGAGGAACTCCGACGGATGCGACTTGCCGTCGTACTTCTCTGGTACATCTGGCTTGAAATTCTTCGTGCTGGGCCACTGGACTTGCCGCAGCTCACGAGTGAACGCAGGGCAACCTACCGTGTACGGCAAGTCGCCTGGTTCCCTTGGCGCATGCATGTCGACAGAGGGCCCAACGCGCTGGTCCGATTGACACCGCGCTTCTCTTCGGCGCTCGATGCGAGTACGAGCGTCTTCTTGCTGTCGTTCGTGAAGGACTTGGCGCTGATCGCGACGAGCTCGTGGATCTGATGATGCGGTGGAGTCGCTGTCGAGGTGGATCCGGCCAGTCGGCGATCTTGGCCTTCGGGGCGAAGAGTGCACGGTGGTTGCACCCCCACCGGTTTTGTCGCCATCGGCTCGTGCCTGGCAGTCTTGCCGCGGCTGCGATGTACTCGGCTTCCGTGGAGTGTCGCCGTTGGCGAAGCCGATGAGACTCTGAATGGTGTCCCTCCATTCGTCGATCTTGTCTGCCGTTGGAGGGTAATCCAAGAGCAGTTGAGCTCGTGCCAAAGCTTTTGCTGGAGGGGTGGGTGGCAGTGGCGAACGGTGCGAGGAGCTCGGACTTCTAACTATGTTAGAAGGAGCAGTATCCCGTCCAGGCGACCGTGTCTTGCTCGTGCCAGCATGTTGGCGTGGATGCTGGTCTTGAGCATCCCAGGATCCACCAGCTCGATCTTGGTCCAACGAGCGTATGGTACCGCGAGTACCATGACGCTGTCGGTCCAGCGCCTCCTGAGATGGGCGCGGTGCATGTACGGACGCCAAGGTCTGCGCAGCCTTGTCCTTGGACCTTGCAGCACCGTGAGCTCCCTCGTCGACGCCCGCTCTTCCGCCGGCGTCTACCCCACCACCCGTTTGCTCCGGTGGTGGTGGAATCGACACGGATGGAGTAGCCGCCTCCGAAGCCTTCTTCTTCGGCGGCATGTCGATGAAGAAGATGAAGATCTAGCTCATGTGCACCAGGCGTCGCTCAAGAAAGTTTCGCCTTACCGGGACGCAAACGACAGAAAAGCTAAGTTGCCAAAGTTTGAGCAATCAGTTTTAAAAATTTTAAGTTATGTTCCTCAAACGACCGTGCTTTTTATGGAAAACCTGTGCGCGGAGGAACCAACTCGTAGCTAGTTGCGCCCTTACTTTGTTTCGAGTCCGCTCAACAACATAAGTGAGCTGCGACTAGTTGCGACAAGGTTTCTTGTCGGTAGCGGCACCGCCAGCAGGCTGCTGATGTCTCGCACTCAGCGCTCGCGGCTAAGGTACCTGGCATGCCAAAGATGTCGGAGAGGCTGACCCACGAACACCTATGGGACCAGCGGACCGAGCCCCTTTCGGTTCGGCGGGGGGCGGAGATCGCACGAAGAGCGGATCGAGGCGAAGCACACAAGCCGTTTACCCAGCTTCGGAGCTCTCCGGAGAGATAATACTCCTACTGCTGCATGTCTGAGTGTATTGAGTTCTTGCTCGGGAACGCTGAATGGTAGAGTACACACTAGCTGCTAACAAGACCGAGCGTGAGTGTTTTCTGCCCTTGAACCCCCCTCTACGTTGCGCATGGGCCTCCTTTTATATGCTCAAGGGGTCACCGACATGTGGCAACGTAGGCAAGGGCAAAAATGGAAAAGTGTTGCGGTTGGTACAACTACTTGTACAGTGTATCATACATAACCCTAACGGCAGGGGACAAAGGCATTAAATGCCCGTCTGTGTCGCCCAAACAGTGCAAAAAGGGACCGTCAGGGATGCCACCGCTTGCCACGATGGCAATCTTGTCAGCGTCGCTTGCCACCCCGCACCGCTGGCTACACGGCCTCTTGCCATGCGCGCCTGGAAAGGTCCCAGGGCGACACGTTGGTGAATGTGCTGGAGCGCGGGTACAGAGTGGTAGCTTGCCGCGGCAAGCGCCTTGCCGCGGTCGTTGTCTTGTCGCGTCCGGAAGCTTGTCGCTCACTGGGCCTTGCCGGGACGCGTGGCGCGTCGCGGCAAGTTCCTTGAGATGCCTTGGTTGGCCTTCCCAGAAAGCTCCTCTTGCCGGGGTCTTGTCTCCTTGGCTTGAATACTTTGTTCTTGAATGGCTCCAAAGGAACCGCGGAGGACCTTGGCGGTCACCTGGCAAGCCTTGCCGCGGGGTGCTGCGACTGCCTGTGCCCAAGTTCGGGATACTAGGGTACCCCTACTCTAGTACACCGACACCCTACATGTATGCAATCACGTGAATATGGAATATAGAAGCATGTGAGAGCATAACCATGATAGAGAAGGCAATGTGTTACATGTATCTTGGCCATATGCATCAGAGCAAAGAATGTTAAAGAGAATACCTTCATGCAAATGAGTCCTTCTTGCAAACAGTATGTACATCAGCAAGAATTCCTCATACACATGATTGTGATGCATATACTTACCTTGTAGTCTTGAGTTGGCTTAGGATGGAATGAACCTGCACAAACAAGGTTAGATAACACAGGTGCATCTACTAGCCAGAGCAAACAGAAGAAACCACAAGAATACCAAGACTGGGATGACATGTAGAGAGTGAGTACTAAGTACCACATTGGATTAGACATGTCCCCAAGAGTAAAGATATGCAATGAATTTAAATGATTTCTTTCCCTTAGATGTCTTGCTCCCCCTGAATCTTGCATGGGATACTGGGAGAAGATAGGGAACAGAAAATCAAAGATGAAAGATATAAATGAACAGAGCTAATGCAAGATAATGCAAATAAGCACATATGAACATGTCTTTCCCCTCAAGAAGACATGTGGCATCTCTCCTCTTGAACACCAAGCATCCGGGATCCTTGAGAAATACTTTCTACTTGAGTATTCTCTCCCCCTGGAGATCTCTTTCTCCCCCCGAGGAGGTGATATTCTGATGTGATCTCTCTAAGTGATAACCTTTGATGTGATCTCTCTCTCCCCCTTTGACATCAATTTCCAAGAAGGGTTTGATCCTTGAGACACAGTACAAAGCATTTATATAAATGTGATGCTTGTAGAGGACAAGATTCATTGAGTGGAGTTGGATCAGAAGAAACACAGAATAAGTGGCAAACTGTTTTTCCCATTGTGAAATCGGTGGCACCGAGTGGTATGCTTTGGTTGTACCGAAAGGATTCGGTTGGACCGAAAACAACAAATCGGTGAAACCGATTTCATCGCAGATAAAACACTTGTCACCTCAGCTCACTAGACTAGTAAGATCTCATAATGATTTGCAAGGAATTTACTGAATGATATGCAATGAATTGGATGCAGAAGATGTAGAGCAAATAGAAAGAAATCTAGATGAAGTTTTTTTTGAAAGGGGAAACAAATATGCATGAGACAAATGCAAAAACACAGAAAAGAACACAAGAGAACTTCATCTAGAGATGGTCGGCGACAAAGTCACCTATGTTAAAGTATATTGACTTAGGAGTCAAGTGAGATCACTTGATCATAGGTCATACTCATCGTTTAAGCTCAAAATGGGGTTGCCATTTTTCGTTTAAGCATCTTGATGTGTTCACATCTTGCCGAGTTGCTTTAGCTCATGACTTGGAGTAAAGCTTCTCTAAGATGGAATAACATACCTTGGTTGGTGGTGTTGTCCATGTAGTTGAACTTGAGTGGGTTGCTCAAGGTTGATGTAGTTCATCAATAGTTGGGAGCACCACTTGGAATTTGAGTCCATCTAGCTACATGGGTTAGTTCTTGCAAGGAAGAGCACTTGCATATCCAAAAATGACAATCATGAAGCTCAACATAGGATTTGTCAAAGGATATGTTTGAATGATTTCGTGCTTCCTTGTCTTCATCCACCATAGTGTAGAAACTTGGTGATGTAGAGATTGCTCAAGATATGAGTAGATTGCAATCTCATGGAATTTGATTCAACCAAGTACCTACATGGGTTAGATAACATGCAAGATGCAAATATATCCAAGACATAAGATTTTCATCATAAGAGAAATATCAAGGATTAGTCATAAGCTCATGTCTTGCATGTATCCAATGGAGTTTCTACTCCAAGTTTGAAGCATCAATGATGTTCAATTCTCCTTTTAACCTGCAAAATACTTTCTCATCAAGAGGTTTTTTGAATATATCCGCTAATTGCTTTCGGTGCGAACATGCTTAAGATTAATGTCACCCTTAGCAACATGAACTCGAATGAAATGATGACGAACTTCAATATGCTTAGTTCGAGAATGTTGCACAGGATTATGACCAATTTTGATAGCACTTTCATTGTCACAAAGCAATGGAACATGTTTCACATATATCCCATAATCTTTAAGAGTTTGGGTCATCCAAAGTAATTGAGCACAACATGAACCAGCGGCAATGTATTCCGCTTCGGCGGTGGATAAGGATACCGAGTTTTGTTTCTTGGAGGACCAAGACACAAGAGATCTACCAAGAAATTGACAAGTACCCGAAGTGGACTTTCTATCAACCTTGTCTCCGGCATAGTCCGAGTCGGAGTAGCCAACAAGATCGAAAGAGGCCCTCTTAGGATACCAAATGCCAAAATTTGGTGTATGGATTAAGTATCTCACTATCCTTTTCACGGCCTTAAGATGACATTCTTTAGGAGCAGCTTGATATCGTGCACACATGCACACACTTAGCATGATATCGGGACGTGAAGCACATAGATATAACAATGAACCAATCATAGAGCGATAAACCTTTTGATCAACCGGTTCACCATCTTTGGCCAAGTCAAGATGTCCACTAGTAGGCATGGGTGTAGTCATACCTTTGCATTCTTGCATATTGAACTTCTTGAATAAGTCCTTGGTGTACTTTGTTTGAGAAACAAAGGTACCTTCCTTAGTTTGCTTGATTTGCAACCCAAGAAAGAATTTGAGTTCACTCATCATAGACATCTCAAACTTCTCCGACATTAGCTTCCCAAACTTTCACTAAAATGAGGGTTAGTTGAACCAAATATAATATCATCAACATAGATTTGGCACACAAATAGTTCTCCATTAACCCTTTTAGTAAAAAGAGTAGAATCAATTTTCCCAATTTCAAAGCCTTTTTCAATAAGGAACTTGGTCAAGCATTTATACCATGCTCTAGGAGCTTGTTTAAGACCATAAAGAGCTTTGTGAAGTTTGTAAACATGATTGGGTTTCTTAGGATTGACAAAGCCGGGAGGTTGCTTAACATAAACTTCCTCCTCTATTTCACCATTTAGAAAAGCACTTTTAATGTCCATTTGGTACAAGGTGATATCATGATGATTAGCATAGGCAAGTAAGATGCGAATGGACTCAAGTCTAGCAACGGGAGCATAAGTCTCACCATAGTCCATACCTTCGACTTGTGTGTAGCCTTGGGCGACGAGACGTGCTTTGTTGCGAACTACTTGTCCATCTTCATCTTGCTTGTTGCGAAACACCCATTTGGTACCGATGATGTTGTGGTTGTTGTCGGGCTTCTCAACCAATGTCCAAACTTGGTTCCTCTCAAAGTTGTGTAGCTCTTCATGCATAGCATTTATCCAATCCGGATCTTCCAATGCTTCTTCAACCTTCATAGGTTCAATGCTAGAGATGAAAGAATAGTTTTCACAAAAGTTAGCTAAACGAGTTTTAGAGCGAGTGATTCTCCCGGTTTGAATATCATTGTAGATTTGCTCGACGGGATGGTCTTTAGCAATTCTTGCTCGAACTCGTGAAAGCTTTTGCTTGGGTCGTGGTTGAACATCTTCTTCATCTTGTTCTTCTTCTTGGCCTTCTTCATTGTTGGCGTTGTCGTTCTCTTGTCGTGGTGGAGAAGGAGGTTGTTGACGTTCATCTTGATGCACTTCCTCGTTTTCTTCATCTTGGTGTGTCCCACTTGTGGATGCTTCCGTATCAACTCTTGGTTCACCTTGTCGTGAAGTAGAAGCTTCCACTTGGACGGACGAGGTACTCTCCTTCACCTCCGTTGGACGAACCTTGCCAATAGACAAGTCTTGGATTGCTTCCGAAGGATCTTTGTCTCCTACATCAATTGGCAATTGCTCTACTTGCGAGCCGTTAGATTCATCAAACTTCACATCTACCGTCTCTTCAACCTTTCGGGTGAAATTGTTGTAGACACGGTAAGTGTGAGAGTTTGAGCCATAACCTAGTAGGAAACCTTCATGAGACTTAGGAGCAAATTTAGAACGACGATGCTTATCAAGAATGTAGCACTTTGAGCCGAATACTCGAAAGTATCCAACTTGGGGTTTGTTACCGGTGAGGAGCTCGTATGCCGTCTTGCCGAGTAGCTTGTGAAGATACAAGCGATTTGTTGCATGACAAGCTGTCTCAACCGCTTCTGCCCAAAAGTGCTTCGGCGTCTTGTACTCATCAAGCATCGTTCTCGCCATTTCGATGAGCGTCCGGTTCTTCCTCTCAACAACTCCATTTTGTTGAGGTGTGTACGTAGCCGAGAACTCATGTGAAATCCCTTCTTCGTCAAGAAAGGTGTCCACGTTTGTGTTCTTGAACTCCGTTCCGTTATCGCTGCGAACCTTCTTGATATTCACTTCAAATTGATTTTGGACCTTCCTAGCGAAGTTTTTGAAGATCTTTTGGACCTGCGATTTATCATCGAGAAAGAACACCCACGTAAATCTTGAAAAATCATCAACTATAACTAGACCAAAAGAATTTCCACCGAGACTCTTGTAAGAGTTGGGACCAAAGAGATCCATGTGAAGTAGCTCGAGTGGCCTCCTTGTGGTCATGATGTTCTTCACGGGATGCCTTCCTCCAACCTGTTTACCTGCCTGACAAGCGCTGCAAAGTCTATCCTTATCAAATATGACATCGTTAACTCCAAGGATATGATTTCCTTTAATAAGCTTGTCAAGGTTTCTCATACCAACGTGACCTAATCGTCTATGCCATAACCAACCTTTTGAGGATTTAGCGATGAAGCAAGTTTTAGGTTGAGCCTTTTTAGTGAAATCAACAATGTATAGATCACCTCTACGCACACCGGTAAAGACCATTTTATGATTATCTCGACGAAACACTTGGCAATCTACTTCAGTAAATAGGACATTGAAACCGAAATCAACAAGTCTAGATACTGAAAGTAAGTTGTATCCAAGAGATTCAACGAGCATGACATTTTGTATGGAGCTATCATGTGATATGGCCACCTTACCGAGGCCAACCACCTTACCCTTTGAGTTGTCACCGAAAGTGACATACTTTCGAGGACTATCATTATTAGCAAGCTCACGAAACATGTCTTTATCTCCGGTCATGTGATCGGTACATCCACTATCAAGAACCCATTCGTTTCCTCCTGACATATATCCCCGAAGATTTGCCATAAGACCAAAATGTCTCATTGCATCATCAAGATCGAAGTCACTATCATCATCCTCATCATAGTATCCATGTTCAACATCGTCATGTGGTGGATCAAATCCTAGAGAGGGTGATTCGTTAGAGTGAGTTTGACAATGATCTTGCTTATGAATTTTTATAGCTTCGGAAATAATATCACTAATAATTCCAACATCTCCTTTGGCACGCATAAGGTTTGTAAGCTCAAATACACGATCACCAAACATAGGATCACTTGTATTCATCTTACTCAAGGCAATAGACTTGTGGAGAATTTCATCAAGATTTTTCAAGGAATAATTTGGAAAGCGTTCCTCAAGAAATTTCCATATAGTGTAGGCACACTTAAAGTAGGCAAGCATCCAATCAAGTTTCTAGGCAATCCTCTAATGATAAGTTCGGCAGTTCTAAGATTCCTAATCATGTCAATTGACTCATCATGGGTAGGATGCATAGGATCAACATGAGGTGCACAAGGGCTAGCAATGTACTTGTTCAAATGATATTGATTGAAAATTACAAGCATCTCATTTTTCCACTCATGAAAATACTCTCCATCAAGAATAGGCACTCTATGTCTAAGACTCCCCAAAGTAGACTCATCCATCTTCCTCCAATGGTGATTAAACCAAGGCAATGGAGACCAATGCTCTGATACCACTTGTAGGACCTTGAGAAGAGGTGTCTAGAGGGGGGTGATTAGACACTAAGTACCAAAGTTGTAGTTTTTAAGTTCCTTAAGTTTAAGTGGAGTTTAGGCACAAGTTTAACATTCACAATACATATCAAGCAAGCATGCAAAGAGTATATGAGCAGCGGAAAGTAAAGCATGCAACTTGCAAGAATGTAAAGGGAAGGGTTTGGAGGATTCAAACGCAATTGGAGACACGGATGTTTTTGGCGTGGTTCCGATAGGTGGTGCTATCGTACATCCACGTTGATGGAGACTTCAACCCACGAAGGGTAACGGTTGCGCGAGTCCACGGAGGGCTCCACCCACGAAGGGTCCACGAAGAAGCAACCTTGTCTATCCCACCATGGTCGTCGCCCACGAAGGACTTGCCTCACTAGCGGTAGATCTTCACGAAGTAGGCGATCTCCTTGCCCTTACAAACTCCTTGGTTCAACTCCACAATCTTGTCGGAGGCTCCCAAGTGACACCTAGCCAATCTAGGAGACACCACTCTCCAAGAAGTAACAAATGGTGCGTTGATGATGAACTCCTTGCTCTTGTGCTTCAAATGATAGTCTCCCCAACACTCAACTCTCTCTCATAGGATTTGGATCTGGTGGAAAGAAGATTTGAGTGGAAAGCAACTTGGGGAAGGCTAGAGATCAAGATTCATATGGTAGGAATGGAATATCTTGGCCTCAACACATGAGTAGGTAGTTCTCTCTCAGAAAATGTATGCTGGAAGTGTAGGTTCAGTCTGATGGCTCTCTCCACGAATGAAGAGGAGGTGGAGGGGTATATATAGCCTCCACACAAAATCTAACCGTTACACACAATTTACCAAACTCGGTGGGACCGAATTCGTAAACTCGGTCAGACCGATTTAGCAAATAATGTGACGTTAGGTTTTCGGTGGGACCGACATGCAACTCGGTAGGACCGATATGGTTAGGGTTAGGGCATAACGTAATCTCGGTAAGACCGATTACACAAACTCGGTGGACCGATTTTGGTAATAAGTTTTCCAGAGAGTTGGTCAGGCAAACTCGGTTGGACCGATTACACAAACTCGGTGGGACCGATTTTGGTAATGAGTTAACCAGGAAGTTTGCATTGTAATCTCGGTAGTACCGATTGCTCAAACTCGGTGAGACCGATTTTGGTAATGGACATACACAAAGAGATTACAATCCCATCTCGGTGAGACCGAGATCCCTATCGGTGAGACCGATTTGCCTAGGGTTTATGGCAGTGGCTATGACATCTGAACTCGGTGGCGCCGGATAGAAAGAATCGGTATGGCCGAGTTTGACTTTAGGTTTAGGTCATATATGTGGAAGTGGGAAAGTAGTTGAGGGTTTTGGAGCATATCACTAAGCACTGTGGAGCAAGAAACTCATTAAGCAACACCTCATCCCTTCTTGATAGTATTGTCTTTTCCTATAGACTCAATGTGATCTTGGATCACTAAAATATAAAATGAAGATTCTTGAGCTTGAAGCTTGAGCCAATCCTTTCTCCTTATCATCTTGAAGGAGTTCCCACATCCTTTAGTCCATGCCACTCCATTGTTGAACTTATCTGAAACATACTAGATAAAAGTGTTAGTCCAACAAGAGATATGTTGACATTAATTACCAAAACCACCTAGGGAGCACTTGTGCTTTCATAAACCTACACTATGCAATAAAGGATTTATTGGATATTACATCCACTGGGCATCGAAGTTCGACAGCAGTGATCATAAAGCTCAATGAAGAAGCAGATTACAAAAACTGGGCGCCATTGCAGCGTAACAAAATAATACCGAACCAAGACCACTTCCAAGAGAGTTCAAGAAAGGTTAGCCTTGCGCGAGAACTGCTGCGCAAGATGCTGAGCAAGGCTGTGAGACCGTCCTAGCATGTAGGTCATAGCTTCCAGGTATAGCCGTTTAGCAATGAGGTTCTCATTGGTGTTCTCCACAATCTTTCTTAGAGATAGGACCTGAAGTCGAAGTTGAGTTGTAGAATGCCTTTCTGCTAGAACTTGGGACTGAAGAAGTCAAACTGATTCATACAGCGAATTTTGTGAACTTGTCTGACTTCTAGTCTCAAGTAACTTGAACACTCCATCAAGACAAGACTTTGGGGTTGTCTCGCTATCTTCAAGATGTTTTGCCTTCTTTGCTGCAATATATGTTGGGTTTGTCTCACAACCTTCAGTAGACTTGTGCATGCCATCAGTCATATCACCCTGAAACAAGCAGAGAGATGACAGGTTTTTCACGTGTATAAACAAAGATGATAACTGTGTTGTTAATTCCATCCAATTTCAAATTAGAAAATAAAGAGTAAGTTCAAAATACTCAATAGCATAATTTGGCATTGTTCATAATGCGGGGAGCTTCACCACACTGCTGGATTACCATGTCAGCATAACAAGCATAGATGAAGGGCAAAGACAATCATTGTATCTATTTTGGTTAATGTGCATGGCATGTTGTTCATATCATCAGCCACATCAGTAAGATAAAACAGGCGGTGACAAGGTGCAAATATGGGCTGCTTCACCACACACTGGATTATAGATCCACAAAAACAAGCATACATATAGGGAGTATTGAATAATGTGCATGGTATGAATAAGGAATTTGGTTTTACAAGTAAAACTTGGAACTTACGGTTGTTGTGAACATGCATTTTGATAGACGCGGCAAACTAAACATCAGTTAACGATAGGGAGTACGAGCAGATTAAATAGCAGTTGAGGATAAAGGCTTTAGAAGGACTGACTTGCATTAACAGTTAACACCGGCTTATAATGCCCTTCTCCATGAAGGGAAGGATAACTCAAGAATTTCAGCACAAAATCTGCTTCATAAGCGTTGCCTGTACTCTACATTTTGTAGAGAGTAATTATAGATATGATAATACTAGAAGGGATAGAGGATAATGAAGATAAGATGCGGATTAATGCTACATAATCAACTACCAATCCCTGGAAGTACAAGCGTTACAGGACAAAATGCACTCACAAGAACAATGGGCTACACTTCTGCACTGGCATTGTCTGTGTATTCAACTTTTTGGTAAGATTAAATATAAATATGATATTTTTTAGTAAATGGTGGGCGAGGGAGATAAGATGTAGAATGCTACACACTGAACCAATCCCTCATCCCATAATATAAGTTTTTTGAACACGGGTGTACTGTACAAAATGTTCTTATATTATGGGACGGAGGGAGTAGCTGTTAATGTAAGTACACTGATAGACGATGTTCAGTCCTTACAAGAGGACTACAGAGCTAAACCTCTTCAAAAGAATTGGGTTGATTCTAAATTTATGTAAGAGTCCATATGGATCTTAATGTCCACCAAATGGACGATAATGAGGCTAACATGTGTAGTGTTGCAACATATCAACCAACTACGAAAGTAAGTATGGTCATACAGGGCAAGAGGTAATCACAAGAGCAATGCAGTGTGCAGTATAGTTGTGAGATTCCATGGTCCCATGAGAATGAATGTTCTTCTGCAAACAGTTTTCGTACAAGTGAGACGCTAAGGTACATGCAGAAATGTAGTTCAAATTGTGATGTGATATCATAGACAGTACCTTACGCTGCAGACGAGACCAATGTGTAACAAGATTATTCCAGTCACTGTCTAATAACTGTAGCACCGGAGACTTTACATAAATTTCATTTGGAGGCTTGCCATTGAAGTGCGCTTACCTCAGGTAGGAACAATACTTCATCAATGAGTGCTTGAAAAGAGCAACCAACCCTTGCTCGTCTTGACAATCCAGTTTGGTCCTCGCCTATTTAAAAGAATGAAATCTTGTGTCTTCTATCAGCAGAAACATACGCAGTAATTACCATGAATAACAGTAATACATTACTTACGCATAAGTTGCGGAGGAAGATTGGAAATTGTTCTTCGTCTGTGGTATAATCTTTCCATGAAGGAAAGATGCGCACAAAGTTCCTGACAACAATATAAGGTTTGTCTTGTAAACTGGGAAGAAGTGGAACAGGAGTCCTATTTGCTGCAATTGGGGCTCTCTCTTGTTCGAAAAGGGATTTGGCAACTGGATTTGGTGTACTCTTGGCTGGAATGGGGGTTTTGCGTCGTAGAGGTGGTGCTATGCCAACTGACATCATCATACTGTTTGTGGCAGTTGGGGTCTGCTGAGTTGGGGCATCAGAGATGGCCATTGTAGTAGGTCTAGAGTCTGCTAGAGTTGTGGCCGTGTTTTTTGTGTCTGTTGATATTGCAACTACACCTAATGGGATATTTGATTTATCAGGTGTCACTACCTTTTCCAAATAATTTTTTCGTGCTCCTCCGCGATCAGCAATCACCCTCTTCCTTTTGAACGTCTGATACACAAGAACATAATTTGAATGGATAAATATGGTATGATGGCAGATGGAATATGTACTGAAAATGGATAGGCAGGGCGTATTCACATACACAATGTTTAAACCAAGCTAATGGCAGTGCAACAAAGTAGAAGCAATGCAAAGCATCAGTTGCAAGATATGTGCGACCAATATAACCTTGGAAAGTTAGAGCAAGCACATTGATTGGTGAATAAGATAGGGTATTTGCCTTTGACTCCACTAGGGAGCTGTATTGACTTAGGTCTCCGTCTAGCTCAGAATCACTGTTAGGATCATATTCTGAGCATGAATCTGTAGGTGGAGAGCATCTGCATTGCATTGCATCCAGACTTGATTTCAGTCCCTTAATGCAAAGTTTGACAGCCATGGCATTGTTCTGCTTTATTCTTTTCATGCGCGCAAGCTCATAATCATTATGATGCTGTTCAATATCTGAGATTCACAAAAACATAAAAAGCAATCAGATTATCTATGGAATGCATTGCAGATTCAACTTGAAGAGTGTCTCCCTATAAACCCCTGCATATGCAAAGTTCACCCCCATCATGCTGACCAGACCATACACAGAAATACAAACCTCTTATGTCTCTATAACAGGTAGACACACATTTCAAAACTAAAGTAGGAATATTAGAATCATATCAAATTCGTATTTGATCAAATAAACTAAGGAATCATGAGTGGCATAATGTTTAGCTTCAAGGGTGGAGTGCTGGTAGTGCGACACAAAGCAAGTAGGCAGATTGTATGCCATGTAAAAGATCATAGTCTATGTAAAAGGTGGAAATGAAACTTTCTTTCTATACAATGCAGTGTTCGTTGCCCACACATGATGAAGAGATCACATAGAGAAATACTATTCACGCATGTCTGCGGTTCCAGCATTTTGAAACAGGGTGATCCACCCTAAAAGAATATTGACAACAAATATGACAAGGCAAGCATAGATGTAGTGAATCAATCATTACTTGTGAGCTTACTAGGACAAGTATGCAGAATTTTAACTGTAGTAAGAGACCGTCCAAAATCTGGATCAAGAAGTTGGTCTAGCACTTATTGTTTGCAACTAGTCGATGTGAATAATTGGATATCATATCGAATGAGTAAGAAAGACAAGTAAAATTGTTAATAAACCTGGCCTGCAGTAGTAATCTGGGTCAATGTCAGTATGACCAACAATCCAAAATGATTAGTATCTATTCCTAGGGCTGGAATTTTGAAACCATGTGAACTTTACAAGTACTAAAGATTGCTAAAATACATCTGAACCATTAAGTGTACGTAGCATTCAGTACACAAGAAACCCTAATGATAGTCCTGCCTAATGAGTAATGAATCAATTAGAAAATGGGTGATGAGGAGTGGCTATTGAGTGTTGAGGACGTATCTCAGGATAAATCGGGTTAGCTTAGTGGTTGCTGCACGCCTGAGCCCTGAACAGACTGGGAAGGTAGGCACAGCGGCGCGCCCGAGCAGCGGTGACGTTGTTTGGCGAGCGGCTCCTGACCTCCTGTTAGTCCGGCATCTCCTCCTAGAGTCATGTCGTCCGGGGACGGCAAGTCGCCAGTGAGGCAGGTGGGTGGGGGCGAGTAGAGATCAGAAGGGCAACAGAACAGAGGCGAATTGTGGCCTAGGCCGACCCGAAATCCCAGGGTGGGCCGTGGCCCACCGTGGGCACCCTGTAGATACACACCCGAGCGACGTACATGTATTTTTGAAACTAAATTAGGAACATTTAGATGACCAATTAAATGATTCTGTTTTAATAATATCATATTCGTATTTGAACAACTAAGCTTGTTTAGCTTGATGGGTGGAGGAGTGCTATTATGACACGAAGCACATATGCTGATCGTATAGTGATCATAAAAGGGGGAAACCCTAAGCATTTTTTGAGCAAAAGAGGGTTTCCCCTCCGATTTCTATTAAAGAAACCACCACAGAACCAGCATGATCAATTAAACCCTAAGCATGATCAATTAAACCCTATTATGACTACGGCATGGCAGATTTAAAGCTGCAAACCGTAGAAATGCTATTTACCATCCGTTGTTTGCTTAAAACTAAGAACAAATTCTAAGAGCCGAAAAGAAAGTACAATAACCAAGTTACGATCTATTTTCTGGTTGAGATCAAAAAGTTGAGCAGATATGAAGTACCACCTCTCTTGCGGTGCCGTGTAGGCATCAGAGTTGTGATGGCTGTGGGTGGTGTTGAAGCAGATCTGCGATGGTAGATGGGTGCATCGGGGGATAAGTTCTGTTGCGGTGGATGAGAAGGTCGTGTGAGCGGCCCCTGCAAAGAGGACGACGGTGCCAATGAAGTGAGAGGACGTGATGCAAGGATCCTGATCCATCACCATGGATGAGAAACATCCATCTCTAGCGGTGGACGATGTGGTCTTGGTAGGTGCTCCGACATGGTGGAGGACGGTGGTGATGGATGGGGTGGAGGACGGCGGCGATGTATGGGTTGGCGGACGGAGGAGGCTGGTGTGGGGATGGTGTTCTAGCGTGGATGGTGTATGAATGGGAAAATGGAGGGAGAGGTACGGGGAACCATGTTTTTGGGACGCGCCTGTCTGAAATATGGGAAAGTTACAAACTTAGCTCCCATTTAAAATTTGGACGTCTTGTCAGTTGGGGATAGGATGGTAATCTCGCATCTCCCCAATATTTGCCCAGAGCGATTTCGGGCGAGGAGAGGGTGTTTTGGCGCCCACAGTTGCCCATGGTGTATGAACGGGGCTGATAGGTAGGCCGGTTGTGTCATGTCTGAGTGAAGTTATGAACCTGCCCCTATTGAAAATATTTGCCTACATCGATTTCAGCCGAGTCGAGTTTGTTTGGCCGCCCACCGTGTATGAATGGGGAAATGGAGGGAGATACAGACGTCTTTCGGACGAGCTTGAATCAAATGTGTTTTTCCACCTGAGGGAGTCCTGGACTAGGGGGTGTCCGGATAGCCGAACTATCATCATTGGCCGGACTCCAAGACTATGAAGATACAAGGTTGAAGACTTCGTCCTGTGTCCGGATGGGACTTTCCTTGGCGTGGAAGGCAAGCTTGGCGATACGGATATGTAGATCTCCTACCATTGTAACTGACTCTGTAGGACGAACAACAATCATACCATAGGCTAGCTTCTAGGGTTTAGCCTCCTTGATCTTGTGGTAGATCTACTCTTGTACTACCCATATCATCAATATAAATGAAGCAGGAGTAGGGTTTTACCTCCACCGAGAGGGCCCGAACCTGGGTAAAAACATCGTGTCCCTTGTCTCCTCTTACCATCCGCCTAGACGCACAGTTCGGGACCCCCTACCCGAGATCCGCCGGTTTTGACACCGACATTGGTGCTTTCATTGAGAGTTCCTCTGTGTCGTCACCCATAGGCCCGATGGCTCCTTCGATCATCAACAACGACGTTGTCCAGGGCGAGACTTTTCTCCCCGGACAGATCTTCGTATTCGGCGGCTTTGCACTATGGGCCAATTCACTTGGCCATCTGGAGCAGATCGAAAGCTACGCCCCTGGCCATCAGGTCAGATTTGGAAGTTTGAACTATACGACCGACATCCGCGGAGACTTGATCTCCGACGGATTCGAGCCACAGCCGAGCGCGCCGCACTGTCACGATGGGCATGATTTAGCTCTGCTGCCGGACAGTGCCCTGGAGGCCGCACCAGAGTCCGCTCCAACCCTTAGCTCGAAGCCGACTACGCCGATCGAGGATGTGTGGCTAGACACCGCCTCGGGGCTGCTACCTCTACGGCGATAGAGCCGAATACCGACCATGTCCCTTGTGAAGCCCGTGACTCCAAGGTGCCGGACTCCTCTCCGGACCCCGAACCTTCCGCGCCCCTGCCAATTGAATCTGATTGGGCGCCGATCATGGAGTTCACCGCCGCGGACATCTTTCAGCACTCGCCTTTTGGCGACATCCTGAATTCGCCAAAGTGTCTCTCTTTATCAGGAGAGCCCTGGACGGGTTATGATCAGGACGGTTGGGATGCGGACGAAGAAGAAATTCAAAGCCCAGCCACCACCCACTTTGTAGCCACTGTCGACGACTTAACTGACATGCTAGACTTCGACTCCGAAGACATCGACGGTATGGACGACGATGCCGGAGACGAGCAAGAACCAGCACCTACGGGGCACTGGAAAGCCACCTCGTCATACGACATATACATGGTGGACATCCCAAAGGACGGGAATGGCGATGGAACAGCGGAGGAGGACCCCTCAAAGAAACAACCTAAGCGCCAGCGTCAGCGGTGCCGCTCTAAATCCCGCCACAGCAAAAATGGAGATTCCGGCTCCGGAGACAATAAAACCCCGGACAGTGCCGAAGACAGCCCCCTCCAGCAAGATTCAGCACAAGAGGATGGAGAAGCCAGCCCTCACGAGAGAGCGGCAGACAGAGAGGTAGAGGGCGATAATTACATGCCTCCCTCCGGAGACGAGGCAAGCCTCGACGACGACGAATTTGTCGTGCTTGAGGATCCCGTCGAACAAGAGCGTTTCAAACGCACGCTTATGGCCACGGCAAGCAGCCTCAAGAAAAAGCAGCAACAACTTAGAGCTGATCAAGATTTGCTAGCCGACAGATGGACTGAAGTCCTTGCGGCCGAAGAGTATGAACTCAAACGCCCCTCCAAAAGCTACCCCAAACGCAAGCTGCTACCCCAATTAGAGGAGGAAGCATAAACCTACATCACCATCGCACAATACGGCCAACCGGCCACCTCGTGGCCGCGACAGAGAGGCCTCTAGGCCCTCCACTAAAGCCATACCCCGGCGTCGCTTGAAAAGTACAAAGTCATGGGGGAACGCGCCGCACTTGCGAGACATATTGGAGGATAAGGCAAGACAAAGAAGATCGATCTACGGATCGCGTGGGCGCCCCATGATACGCGACGACAACTGTTACACCGGATACAGCAATTCTGGCCGGGCCGATCACAGTAGACAAAGCTCGCTTGAGCTGTGTCGTGATATAGCGCAATACAGAGGCGCCACACACCCACTATGCTTCACAGATGAAGTAATGGATTATCAAATCCCCGAAGGGTTCAAACTCGTGAACATTGAATCCTACTATGGCACAACAGATCATGCGGTTTGGATCAAAGACTATCTCATTCATATCCACATGTCCCGCGGTGATGATCTTCACGCCATCAAATACCTCCCACTAAAGCTTAAAGGACCAGCTCGGCATTGGCTCAACAGCTTGCCAGCATAATCAATTGGGTGTTGGGAGGACCTGGAAGCCGCATTCCTCGATAACTTCCAGGGCACATATGTGCGACCACCAGACGCCGATGACCTAAGCCACATAATTCAGCAGCCAGACGAATCGGCCAGACAATTCTGGACACGGTTCTTAACCAAGAAAAATCAAATCGTCGACTGTCCGGATGCAGAGGCCCTTGCAGCCTTCAAACACAACATCCGCGACGAATGGCTTGCCCGGCACCTAGAACAGGAGAAGCCGAAATCAATGGCTGCCCTCACATCA
Source organism: Triticum aestivum (assembly GCF_018294505.1). NCBI lineage: Eukaryota > Viridiplantae > Streptophyta > Magnoliopsida > Poales > Poaceae > Triticum > Triticum aestivum. The sequence continues at coordinate 472,719,007 of NC_057801.1, forward strand.
CTCATGACCCGCTTCTGTGCGGGAGAAGACAGCTGGCTAGCCCGCAGTAACAACCTAACCAAAAACTCTTGTAGTTCGGATACCAAAGATAGCAATGGCAGGTCGCGTCGCAATAAGCACAAGCGCCGCATTAACGGTGATAATACTAAAGATACGACAGTCAACGCCGGATTCAGAGGCTCTAAACCCGGTAAGCGGAAAAAGCCATTCAAAAGAACAACTCCGGGCCCGTCCAATTTGGACCGGATACTCGATCGCTCGTGCCAGATACACGGCACCCCCGAAAAGCCGACTAATCACACCAACAGAGATTGTTGGGTGTTCAAGCAGGCAGGCAAGTTAATCGCCGAAGGCAACGACAAGGGGCCGCATAGCGATGAAGAGGAGGAGACACGGCCGCCGAACAATAGAGGACAGAAGGGTTTCCCCCCATAAGTGCGGACGGTGAACATGATATACGCAACCCACATACCCAAAAGGGAACAGAAGCGCGCGCTCAGGGACGTATACGCGATGGAGCCAGTCGCCCCAAAGTTCAATCCGTGGTCCTCCTGCCCGATCACTTTTGATCGAAGGGACCACCCCACCAGTATCCGCCACGGCGGGTTCGCCGCATTGGTTCTAGACCCAATCGTCGACGGATTTCACCTCACTAGAGTCCTGATGGACGGCGGCAGCATCCTGAACCTACTTTATCAGGATACAGTGTGCAAGATGGGCATAGACCCCTCAAGGATTAAACCCACAAAGACGACCTTCAAAGGCGTCATACCAGGTGTAGAGGCCAATTGTACTAGCTTAGTCACACTTGAAGTGGTCTTCGGATCCCCGGATAACTTCCGAAGCGAGGAGTTAATCTTCGACATAGTCCCATTCCGCAGCGGCTATCATGCACTGCTCAGACGAACTGCATTTGCAAAGTTCAATGCGGTGCCGCACTATGCATACCTCAAGCTCAAGATGCCAGGCCCTCGAGGAGTCATTACGGTCAACGGAAACACCGAACGCTCTCTCCGAACGGAGGAGCATATAGCGGCCCTCACGGCGGAAGTGCAGAGCAGCCTCTTAAGGCAATTCTCGAGTCCGGCCGTTAAGCGACCGGACACCATCAAGTGCGCCCGGAGTAACCTACAACAAGACCACTTGGCACGTTCTGAGCACGCGTAGCAATGCGGCCGCAACCCCAGCCCTCGCGAAAGCGCGAGACGAGTACCACGCGTACATCATTATGCTCTGGAGATACCATGAGCATAAGGGGAGGGGCACGACCACGGCACGCCCAGAGTGCGGATCAACCACACCAGGGGCTCCCGAATTTGTAATTCTTCTTTTTTTTCTTTTATTCTCAGGACTCCATTTTCCAGAAGCCCTGTCCGGCAGTAGATCTGCCGCACTCACGATGCAACAGCCAGGGAAGTAGAAAGGCTACGACGAGTATCCAGGTGGTCTCCATTATGAGCATTATACCTATTTTACATACCATTCCGCAGCCTACCCCTGGAGGGGGACATGTTAAATAATCCCACCCCTTGCTTATCGCACCATTTGTATCGTTCTGCCTTCATTGCAGTATTTTTTGAATAAACAATGCATCGCTTTTCGCTTATCATTGCATTCCTTTCTATATACGTTCACTTATGACATGTTGCACCCGTACGCTTTGGTACGGCCAAATACACCAGGGGCTTCAGTTCCCCAAATTATGGTGTGATATGTATGAACACTTTCACAAGTGTGGCACCCCGAACTTATAGCATTGTATGCATCGGCTCCGAATCATGTCTTGGGTCAATAGTTGGGTTTGCCCGGCTCCCATGTTTTGGTACCTTACGTTCCGTTATATCGGCTAAGGTAGCGCTGGGAGAACCACTGCGATTGTGCCCCAGTTGAGCTGGGTCGAGCACCTCAGTGGAGAAAGCTAAAACTGACCGTCATGATAGGGCGAGAGCTGGTCGCTGTTCGAGAGGTTTTTCGAGTCCCTAAAGACTTATGCCGCTTAGAGCGAGGAGCCGGCTTTGTCCGGCCCCAGGCGTGGATAGCGCCCCGAATTCGGCCTTCCGAACACTAGGGGCTTCGCCGAAATTTAAAATTATAGAATTCTATGGCTAAGTGAGAGTGTTCAAGCATTATAAGTCCGGTTGCCTCGTTCGTTGTGTTGAGCGCCTCCCTAGAAGGACCCAAAAATGGGAACAAGAGCGCTCAAGTTTATCCCGAACACCCCAGCACTCGTGGCATGGGGGCCGAAGCCAACGACTTGCCATCTCTCAGATTTGATAAACGGCCGCACAGAAGGTAATATTTTAAATTAACAAGCGTTGCTTAGCGCATATGAACAAAGTTTTCAGCGCACAGGATAACAAAATGCGAGTCTACTCAAAAATTACATCTTTGGAGCATTCACCTGCAATAATGCAGGCACCCTTCAGGACACCCTTATAATACATCTCGGGCGTGCGATACTCCTTGCCCGGCGGTGGCGCGTCCGTCACAAGCTTCTCGGCGTCCATCTTGCCCCAGTGCACCTTAGCGCGGGCAAGGGCCCGATGGACAGGCATCCACCAGCCGCCGCACCAGACCGAAGTAGCTCCCAGGCATGGCTTCTTTGGGCCACAGCCGAACTATGAGGCCCTTCATGGCCTTTTCGGTCACCTTGTGGAGCTCGACCAGCTGCTTCAGCTGGTCGCTCAGGGGCACCGGATGTCTGGCCTCAGCATACTGAGACCAGAACACCTTTTCCGTCGAGCTCCCCTCCTCGGCTCTGTAGAACGCGGCAGCATCAGACACGCTACGGGGCAGATCTGCGAACGCTCCTGGAGAGCTCCGAAATCGGGTAAGTAACAAGTAATTCACTTTCACATGCTTGCTTTGCATGAAGAATGCCTTACCCGCCGCTATCTTCTTCACTGCCTCAATTTCCTGGAGGGCCTTTTGGGCTTCGGCCTTAGCGGCTTTGGCACTCTCAAGAGCCGACACGAGCTCGGACTCTCGAGTCCTCGAGTCACGCTCCAAACTCTCATGTTTTTCCACGAGAGCCTGGAGCTCTTGCCGTACCTCTGCCACCCGCGCCTCCTGCTTTTCTCGCTTGATGCGTTCCGCGGCCGCATTGCGTTTGGCTGCGGACACCGCCTCCTTCAGGGTCGCTACCTCGTTCGTAGCCCCCAGAGTACCCACGTTATTCTTGTCATTTTTTTTGCAACAAAATCATTTTTCTATAAGGTACAACTTTAATAAGGTGTTACTTACCTTCCTTGTCCTCGAGCTGCTTCTTGGCAACGCCGAGCTCGCTCTCGGACCACTCGAGGCTCTGCTTCAAGGCATTGACCTCTGCAGTCAGTGCGGCAGAGGTCAGCAGCACAGCCTGCATTCCCATATTGACATATTTATGTTAGACTCCTGCGTATATCTTTTTAGATCCTTAGTTCGACTTTTCTTTCCGAACACCGAACTGAGCATCAGGGGCTACGGTCTATGCGATACTATTTTACATATCTTAAAATCCTTACCTCAAAGCCTATTAGAAGGCTGGTGCAGGCTTCGGTCAGCCCGCTCTTGGCGGACTGAACTTTCTGAATCACCGCACTCATAATAGTGCGGTGCTCCTCGTTGATGGAAGCGCCGTTGAGCGCCTCCAGCAAATTATCCGGTGCCTCCGGTTGGACGGAGGTCACCGGCATCGCAGTCTCGCCCTTCTTCCGGACTCCGGACTCCGGAACCCCTAAAGGTTCCGGTGCGGAGTCCGGTCCAAGGTCCGGGAGGTTGCCCTGCGGCACCTCCGGGGCCTCCTCCTCCTCCTGGCCGGTCCCCTTCTGGGACCCCACCTCGGCATCGTCTGCATCACGGGGGGAGGAGGCGGTTGAAAGTGAAGCACTATTCACATTTGATGAACCCAGGGACCCGCTCGACGAAGCGGGGAGATCGTCCCTGGGCGGACTACATGGTTGTATTCGGTGTTAGAAGACACTATGCGACGAAAGAAAAATTATGAGTTATTCAGGAATCCGGACACTTACGATCGTGCCAGGGGCTTGGCCCTTGAGGGCCACTCCTCTTCGCCGTCGTCCGCGTTGGTGGAACAGTCCGGAAGAAGGGTCCTTCCCTTCTTGGACACTTCGGCCTCCCCCGTTGGGGAAGCCTTCCTCTTCTTCTCTCCCCCCGCTGGGGGAGAGGCCTCTTTCTTCTCCTCCTCTTCTTTGTGGGAGGAGTCCGCCTTTGACTCATCGGACGATGAGTCCGATAACACCTGGCGCCGGGAACTCCTCCGGGTTCCCGTGGCCTTCTACTTGGCCTTCTTCTCCGGCACCACGTAGGGCACCGGGACCAGCAGCCCCGTCAAACGGGCGTCCGTTGGGTCTTCTGGAAGGGGAGCCGGACAGTTAACCTGCCCGGATGCCTTCTGCCAGGCCTGTTAAAGGTAATGGGAGTTTAGATCCCGCATAGAATCAAGCTATGGAAAACAAGTGTCCCATAAAGGGTAATATAGCTTACCTCGCCAGCCTGACGCTGCGAGCTGAATCCGCGATCTTCGGTAGCAGATGCGGGAGCCTCGGCGCCCTTGAACAGCACCCTCCAGGCCTCTTCGTATGTAGTGTCGAAGAGCCTGCTCAAGGTCTGGTGCTGTGCCGGATCGAACTCCCACAAGTTGAAATCCCGCTGTTGGCACGGGAGAATCCGGCGGATGAGCATGACCTGGACTACATTGACAAGCTTGAGCATCTTGTTCACCAGGGTTTGGAGACAGGATTGGAGTCCGGTCAGCTCCTCCGAATCACCCCACGACAGGCCCTTCTCTTTCCAGGAGGTGAGCCGTGTGGGGATGCCAGATCTGAATTCGGGGGCCGCTGCCCATTCAGGGTCACGCGGCTCGGTGACGTAGAACCACCCCGATTGCCACCCTTTGATGGTTTCCACGAAGGCGCCCTCGAGCCAGGTGACGTTGGGCATCTTGCCCACCATGGCGCCTCCGCACTCCGCTTGGCGGCCACCCACTACCTTCGGCTTGACATTAAAAGTCTTTAGCCATAAGCCGAAGTGGGGCTGGATGCAGAGGAAGGCCTCGCACACGACGATAAACGCCGAGATGTTGAGGATAAAATTCGGGGCCAGATCATGGAAATCCAGGCCATAGTAGAACATGAGCCCCCGGACAAATGGGTGGAGTGGGAAGCCCAGTCCGCGGAGGAAATGGGGAAGGAACACCACCCTCTCATGGGGCCTGGGGGTGGGGATGAGCTGCCCCTCGTCGGGGAGCCGGTGCGCGATATCGCTGGACAAATATCCGGCCTTGCGCAGCTTTTGATGTGCCCCTCCGTGACGGAGGAGGCCATCCACTTGCCTCCCGCTCCGGACATGGTTGGAGAAGGTTGAGGTGAGATGTGCGGACTTGGGCGCTGGAGCTCGAGTGCGCGAGATGGATAAGCAAAGGAGGAAGAAGGCGTAGGTAAAAAGGTGGATCCTTATCCCCTTATATATGGGCGGACGAAACTATGCGTCCCCACCAGCCCGGTAAAACTCGCTTATCTCCCAAGCGCCGCAATCAATGGCGCGGTTGGGTTACCCACGTCCGTATTGATGAGAATCCCGGAATAAGGGGACACGATCTCTGCTTTGACAAGACGTGCCAAGGAAACCGCTTCGCTAAACGCGCTGAGGTGGAACAATAAAAACAATTCGAGTAAAGGCTTGGCCGTGGTGTGACGTCATGCCACGAAATACGTCAGCAGATTGGAACTTGTGTAAATATTATTCTCTCTACGGTGGTATGTGGAATTTATTTTGCAGAGCCGGACACTATCCTGGTGTTCAAAATCTTCTATGAATTATTCGGAGGAGGAACCCGCCTTGCAATGCCGAAGACAATATGCGCGCCGGACTCGTCGTCATTGAAGCCTGGTTCAGGGGCTACTGAGGGAGTCCTGGACTAGGGGGTGTCCGGATAGCCGAACTATCATCATTGGCCGGACTCCAAGACTATGAAGATACAAGATTGAAGACTTCGTCCCGTGTCCGGATGGGACTTTCCTTGGCGTGGAAGGCAAGCTTGGCGATACGGATATGTAGATCTCCTACCATTGTAACCGACTCTGTGTAACCCTAGCCCTCTCCGGTGTCTATATAAACCGGAGGGTTTTAGTCCGTAGGACGAACAACAATCATACCATAGGCTAGCTTCTAGGGTTTAGCCTCCTTGATCTCGTGGTAGATCTACTCTTGTACTACCCATATCATCAATATTAATCAAGCAGGAGTAGGGTTTTACCTCCACCGAGAGGGCCCGAACCTGGGTAACAACATCGTGTCCCTTGTCTCCTGTTACCATCCGCCTAGACGCACAGTTCGGGACCCCCTACCCGAGATCCGCCGGTTTTGACACCGACACCGCCCATGTTTGGCGCCCATCGTGTCGGAATGGGCTCAGAGATGGTCGTGTCACATCTAGTTGAAGTTACTAACCTACCCCTATTGAGAGCAGTGGAAATCAAGCTGATGGGTTGTGCGTGTAAGGGGTAGACAGTAATTTCCATCTCCCAAACACTGGCTTCGGGCAGCTGATGTGGGAGTGGATATTTTAGCACTTCTTTCAAATTTTGGGACAATAAGCATCCACTTTTACCCTGGCAACTAAATTCGAATCCATTTTGTATACCTATATGAATCTTTATAAATCATTCTATGCGTTTTTATATATCTCCAAAAGCACGACAAAGATGTATTCCACTGCCATGCATGAATATGATTTACCAATGCCGATACTCGAATTCAGAAGCTAGAATCCAGTTTAAGGTGAATTTGAATATTTGAAACCACTTTATGTCCAACTCAAGTGTCACACGTAGCATAATGTGTAGTCCCATTTAGATATTTACACAAGCGATGTCTCAAGATTCAAAATACCGAGTCAATCAACCAATAATGTACAAAACTAACAGACATATAAACACTTATGGAGTATGTGTATCAATAATATCAACATACATAAACCAGGCCGGTGTGCTTTTTTTTGCTAGAAGAGCATCCTTTTTTAGCGAAGCTAGTACAACATATTGGCCCTTTGAGATGCGTGCCAGTTAACGACCATTTATACTACTATTATTGCTAAATGCACATTCAGCTGGATTGGCATATTTGTAGGTCTGGCACAACAATCAAAATGAAATGTCTCAGAGTCTTATCAATTATTACAGACTTGTGTTAATTTTTTTACAAAAAAAACAATTATTACATGATCTCTAAAACAAATGGTTTGATTGATTACATGAACAAACAACATAAAGGTTATTCAACTATGGAAATGGTTTTTAACCCTTTTCCGCGACGACATTCGGAATTGTCGCCAAGTGAGTGACTGCGATAGGGGGGGTCCTTCCCACACGACCCAGGAACCGTCGGGGATATGCCCTCCTGGAATAGACTCTTGACAAATTGAGGTCATGTGCGACCGGCGAGTGCTCAAATATGGTTATACGCACAGTTGTGCTAAAAAATACAATTATATAGGCGAAATCATTTCCGGTCGTAAGTACATCCCACACAGTCAGCCCCCACTAAATGTTTCCGTTCGTATGTACATTCCACACAGCCCATCCAAGGAATACGTTTCCTTTAGTATGTACATCCCCCACAGTTAATCCAAGAAGTACCAAACGTTTGCGATGCGCACAACATCACAAACAGTCAATAATTTTGAAGCGTCTGTGATAAGGTGACTATCGCAAACATTTAATAAGAAAGAACTGTGTGCGATTGATATGTCTGCAATGCATCTACTTTTCCAAATATTTTTGCCGTTGTTCTGGACTCTAACTTCCATGATTTGAATGAAACTAACCCGGACCGACGCTGTTTCCAGCAGAACTGCCATGATGTTGTTTTATGTGTAGAAAACAAAAGCTCTCGGAATGACCTGAAAATCCACGGAGGCACTTTTTGGAAAATATAAAAAATACTAGCGAAAGAATCAAGACCAGGGGGCCCACACCCTGTCCACGAGGATGGGGGGCGCGCCCCCTATCTCGTGGGCCCCCCGAGGCTCCGCCGACCTCAACTCCAACTCCATATATTCCGTCTCGTGGAGAAAAAAATCAGAGAAATAGTTTTATCACGTTTTACGATACAGAGCCGCCGCCAATCCCTAATCTCTCCTGGGAGGGCTCATCTGGAGTCCGTTCGGGGCTCCGGAGAGGGGGATTCGTCGTCGTCATCATCATCAACCATCCTCCATCACCATTTTCATGATGCTCACCGCCATGCGTGAGTAATTCCATCATAAGCTTGCTGGACGGTGATGGGTTGGATGAGATTTACCATGTAATCAAGTTAGTTTTGTTAGGGTTTGATCCCTAGTATCCACTATGTTCTGAGACTGATGTTGCTATGACTTTGCTATGCTTAATGCTTGTCACTAGGGCCCGAGTGCCATGATTTCAGATCTAAACCTATTATGTTTTCATGAATATATGTGTGTTCTTGATCCTATCTTGCAAGTCTATAGTCAACTATTATGTGTTATGATCCGACAACCCCGAAGTGACAATAATCAGGATACTTCTTGGTGATGACCGTAGTTTGAGGAGTCCATGTATTCACTATGTTTTAATGCTTTGGTCCGGTTCTCTATTAAAAGGAGGCCTTAATATCCCTTAGTTTCCGCTAGGACCCCGCTGCCACGGGAGGGTAGGACAAAAGATGTCATGCAAGTTCTTTTCCATAAGCATGTATGACTATATTCGGAATACATGCCTACATTACATTGATGAACTAGAGCTAGTTCTGTGTCACCCTATGTTATAGCTATTACATGAGGAATCCAACTGAATAAAAAAGCCAATGGCTCCTTTTCACATCTTTTTCCTGATTTACGTTATCCTACATCATTTTAACCAAAAATATTACTGTACCACCAACATATACTTTGCACACATATTTGCATGCCCTAGTTACTTAGGAATGACATCAGGCAATACTCAATAACCGAGCGGCGTAGCTAATTGGTTAGACTCCTCGAAAGCTCACGCCTACACCTGGTGCATATCGATAGTGCACCTGCTGGGAGCTACTCTATCAAGGTCATTAATTTATACCGTTGAACAAGGAAGTGACAGCTGGCCAAGACTGCCTCAACTAACGAGGGGACTCACTGTTGGAAATATGCCCTAGAGGCAATAATAAAGTATTATTATATTTCATTGTTCATGATAATGTCTTTTATTCATGCTATAACTGTATTATCCGGAAATCGTAATACACGTGTGAATACTTAGACCACAATATGTCCCTAGTGAGCCTCTAGTTGACTAGCTCGTTGTGATCAACAGATAGTCATGGTTTCCTGACTATGGACATTGGATGTCGTTGATAACGGGATCACATCATTAGGAGAATGATGTGATGGACAAGACCCAATCCTAAGCATAGCACAAAGATCGTGTAGTTCATTTGCTAGAGCTTTGCCAATGTCAAGTATCTCTTCCTTCGACCATGAGATCGTGTAACTCCCGGATACCATAAGAGTGCCTTGGGTGTATCAAATGTCACAACGTAACTGGGTGACTATAAAGGTGCATTACAGGTATCTCCGAAAGTATCTGTTGGGTTGACACGGATCGAGACTGGGATTTGTCACTCCGTATGACGGAGAGGTATCTCTGGGCCCACTCGGTAATGCATCATCATAATGAGCTCAATGTGACCAAGGTGTTGGACACGGGATCATGCATTACGGTACGAGTAAAGTGACTTGCCGGTAACGAGACTGAACAAGGTATTGGGATACCGACGATCGAGTCTCGGGCAAGTAACGTACCGATTGACAAAGGGAATTGTATACAGGGTTTGATCGAATCCTCGACATCGTGGTTCATCCGATGACAACATCGAGGAGCATGTGGGAGCCATCATGGGCATCCAGATCCCGCTGTTGGTTATTGACCTGAGAGCGTCTCGGTCATGTCTGCATGTCTCCCGAACCCGTAGGGTCTACACACTTAAGGTTCGGTGACGCTAGGGTTATTAGGAAGACTAGTATGTGACTACCGAATGTTGTTCGGAGTCCCGGATGGGATCCCGGACGTCACGAGGAGCTCCGGAAGGGTCCGGAGGTAAAGATTTATATATGGGAAGTTGTCAAACGGGCACCGGGAAGTTTCGGGGTCATACCGTATTGTACCGGGGCCACCGGAAGGGTTCCGGAGGACCACCGGGTGGGGCCACCCCTCCCGGGGGACCACATGGGCTGCGTGGGGCAGGGAGCCAGCCCCTAGTGGGCTGGGCGCGCCTCCCACCCAGGCCCATGCGGCTAGGGCAAGGGGAGGGGAAACCCTAAAGGGGGCGCCCCCTGGCTTGGGGGGCAAGCCACCCTCTCACCCCTCTCCCTTTGGCCGCCGCCCCCCCCCCTAGGGTTTCCCTAGAGGGCCGGCCCCCTTGCCCCCTTCCCCTATATATAGAGGGGTGAGGGGAGGGCTGCAATACACAAGTCAAGGCGCAGCCCCTCCCCTCCCCAACATCTCTCCTCCTCCATACGTGCTTGGTGAAGCTCTGTCGGAGTACTGCTGTACCAACTGCACCACGCCGTCGTGCTGCCGTTGGAGCGATCTTCCTCAACCTCTCCTCCCCCTTGCTGGATCAAGAAGGAGGAGACGTCTCCTGTCCCGTACGTGTGTTGAACGCGGAGGTGTTGTCCGTTCAGCACTTGGTCATCGGTGATCTGAATCACGTCGAGTACGACTCCATCATCACCATCCCTTGCAAGCTTCCGCACGCGATCTACAAGTGGTATGTAGATGCAAACTCACTCCCTTGACTCGTTGCTTAGATGAACTCATAGATGGATCTTGGTGAAACCGTAGGAAAAATTTTAATTTTCTGCAACGTTCCCAACAGTGGCATCATGAGCTAGGTCTATGCGTAGTTCTCTATGCACGAGTAGAACACAATTTTGTTGTGGGCGTGGATCTTGTCATCTTACTTGCCTCTACTAGTCTTTTCTTGCTTCAACGGTATTGTGGGATGAAGCGGCCCGGACCAACCTTACACGTACGCTTACGTGAGACCGGTTCCACCGATTGACATGCACTAGTTGCATAAGGTGGCTGGCGGGTGTCTGTCTCTCCCACTTTAGTTGGAGCGGATTCGATGAAAAGGGCCCTTATGAAGGGTAAATAGAAGTTGACAAAATCACGTTGTGGTTATTCGTAGGTAAGAAAACGTTCTTGCTAGAACCCAATTGCAGCCACGTAAAAGATGCAACAACAATTAGAGGACGTCTAACTTGTTTTTGCAGCGATTGATCATGTGATGTGATATGGCCAGAAGTTGTGATGAATGATGAATTGTGATGTATGAGATCATGTTCTTTGTAATAGGATTCACGACTTGCATGTCGATGAGTATGACAACCGGCAGGAGCCATAGGAGTTGTCTTTATTTTTTGTATGACCTGCGTGTCATTGAAGAACGCCATGTAAACTACTTTACTTTATTGCTAAACGCGTTAGCATAGAAGTAGAAGTAGTCGTTGGCGTGACAACTTCATGAAGACACGATGATGGAGATCATGATGAGATCATGGTGTCAAGCCGGTGACAAGATGATCATGGAGCCCCGAAGATGGAGATCAATGGAGCTATATGATATTGGCCATATCATGTCACAACTATATAATTGCATGTGATGTTTATTATGTTTATGCATCTTGTTTACTTAGGACGACGGTAGTAAATAAGATGATCCCTTACAAAATTTCAAGAAGTGTTCTCCCCTAACTGTGCACCGTTGCTACAGTTCGTCGCTTCTAAGCACCACGTGATGATCGGGTGTGATGGATTCTTACGTTCACATACAACGGGTGTAAGACAGTTTTACACAGCGAAAACACTTAGGGTTAACTTGACGAGCCTAGCATGTGCAGACATGGCCTTGGAACACGGAGACCGAAAGGTCGAACACGAGTCGTATGGAAGATACGATCAACATGAAGATGTTCACCGACGATGACTAGTCCGTCTCACGTGATGATCGGACACGGGCTAGTCGACTCGGATCGTGTAACACTTAGATGACTAGAGGGATGTCTAATCTAAGTGGGAGTTCATAATTTGATTAGAACTTTATTATCATGAACTTAGTCTAAAACCTTTGCAAATATGTCTTGTAGATCAATGGCCAACGCTAATGTCAACATGAACTTCAACGCGTTCCTAGAGAAAACCAAGCTGAAAGATGATGGTAGCAACTATACAGACTAGGTCCGGAACCTGAGTATCATCCTCATAGCTGCCAGGAAACAATATGTCCTAGAAGGACCGCTAGGTGACGCTCCCGTCCCAGAGAACCAAGACATTATGAATGCTTGGCAAACTCGTGCTGATGATTACTCCCTCGTTCAGTGCGGCATGCTTTACAGCTTAGAACCGGGGCTCCAAAAGCGTTTTGAGCATCACGGAGCATATGAGATGTTCGAAGAGCTGAAACTAGTTTTCCAAGCTCATGCCCGGGTCGAGAGATATGATGTCTCTGACAAGTTCTACAGTTGTAAGATGGAGGAAAACAGTTCTGTCAGTGAGCACATCCTGAAGATGTCTGGGTTGCACAACCGTATGACCCAGCTGAACATTAACCTCCCAGATGAGGCGGTCATTGACAGAATCCTCCAGTCGCTCCCACCAAGCTACAAGAGCTTTGTGATGAACTACAACATGCAGGGGATGGTAAAGACCATTCCTGAAGTGTTCTCGATGCTGAAGTCAGCAGAGGCTGAAATCAAGAAAGAACATCAAGTGTTGATGGTCAATAAGACCACTAAGTTCAAGAAGGGCAAGGGTAAGAAGAACTTCAAGAAGGACGGCAAGGATGTTGCCGCGCCCGGTAAGCCAGTTGCCGGGAAGAAGTCAAAGAATGGACCCAAGCCTGAGACTGAGTGCTTTTATTGCAAGGGGAAGGGTCACTGGAAGCGGAACTGCCCCAAATACTTAGCGGATAAGAAGGCCGGCAACACCAAAGGTATATTTGATATACATGTAATTGATGTGTACCTTACCAGTACTCGTAGTAACTCCTGGGTATTTGATACCGGTGCCGTTGCTCATATTTGTAACTCACAGCAGGAGCTGCGGAATAAACGGAGACTGGCGAAGGACGAGGTGACGATGCGCGTCGGGAATGGTTCCAGAGTCGATGTGATCGCCGTCGGCACGCTGCCTCTACATTTACCTACGGGATTAGTTTTGAACCTTAATAATTGTTATTTAGTGCCAAGTTTGAGCATGAACATTGTATCTGGATCTCGTTTAATACGAGATGGCTACTCATTTAAGTCTGAGAATAATGGTTGTTCGATTTATATGAGAGATATGTTTTATGGTCATGCTCCGATGGTCAATGGTTTATTCTTAATGAATCTCGAGCGTAATATTACACATGTTCATAGTGTGGATGCCAAAAGATGTAAAGTTGATAACGATAGTCCCACATACTTGTGGCACTGCCGCCTTGGTCACATTGGTGTCAAGCGCATGAAGAAGCTCCATGCTGATGGACTTTTGGAGTCTCTTGATTATGAATCGTTTGACACATGCGAACCATGCCTCTTGGGCAAAATGACCAAGACTCCGTTCTCCGGAACAATGGAGCGAGCAACCAACTTGTTGGAAATCATACATACCGATGTGTGCGGTCCAATGAGCGTTGAGGCTCGCGGAGGATATCGTTATGTTCTCACTCTCACTGATGACTTGAGTAGATATGGGTATGTCTACTTAATGAAACACAAGTCTGAGACCTTTGAAAAGTTCAAGGAATTTCAGAATGAGGTAGAGAATCAACGTGACCGAAAGATAAAATTCTTACGATCAGATCGTGGAGGAGAATACTTAAGTCACGAATTTGGTACACACTTAAGGAAATGTGGAATCGTTTCACAACTCACGCCGCCTGGAACACCTCAGCGAAACGGTGTGTCCGAACGTCGTAATCGCACTCTATTGGATATGGTGCGGTCTATGATGTCTCTTACCGATTTACCGCTATCATTTTGGGGATACGCTCTAGAGACAGCTACATTCACTTTAAATAGGGCACCGTCTAAATCCGTTGAGACGACACCGTATGAATTATGGTTTGGGAAAGAAACCTAAGCTGTCGTTTCTAAAAGTTTGGGGATGCGATGCTTATGTCAAGAAACTTCAACCTGAAAAGCTCGAACCCAAGTCGGAAAAATGCGTCTTCATAGGATACCCTAAGGAAACTGTCGGGTATACCTTCTACTTAAGATCCGAAGGCAAGATCTTTGTTGCCAAGAACGGATGCTTTCTGGAAAAAGAGTTTCTCTCGAAAGAAGTAAGTGGGAGGAAAGTAGAACTCGATGAAGTACTACCTCTTGAACGGGAAAGTGGTGCAGCTCAGGAAACCGTTCCTGTGATGCCCACACCAACTGAAGAGGAAAACAATGATGATGATCAAGGTACTTCGGATCAAGTTACTACTGAACTTCGTAGGTCCACAAGGACACGTTCCGCACCAGAGTGGTACGGCAACCCTGTCCTGGAAATCATGTTGTTAGACAACAATGAACCTTCGAACTATGAAGAAGCGATGGCGGGCCCAGATTCCAACAAATGGCTTGAAGCCATGAAATCCGAGATAGAATCCATGTATGAAAACAAAGTATGGACTTTGACAGACTTGCCCGATGATCGGCGAGCGATAGAAAACAAATGGATTTTTAAGAAGAAGACGGACGCGGATGGTAATGTTACCATCTATAAAGGCTCGACTTGTCGCTAAGGGTTATCGACAAGTTCAAGGGATTGACTACGACGAGACTTTCTCTCCCGTAGCGAAGCTGAAGTCCGTCCGAATCATGTTAGCAATTGCCGCATACTATGATTATGAGATATGGCAGATGGACGTCAAAACGGCATTCCTTAACGGACATCTTAAGGAAGAGCTGTATATGATGCAGCCGGAAGGTTTTGTCGATCCTCGGAACGCTAACAAAGTATGCAAGCTCCAGCGATCCATTTATGGACTGGTGCAAGCATCTCGGAGTTGGAACATTCGCTTTGATGAGATGATCAAAGCGTTTGGGTTTATGCAGACTTATGGAGAAGCCTGCGTTTACAAGAAAGTGAGTGGGAGCTCTGTAGCATTTCTCATATTATATGTAGATGACATACTCTTGATGGGAAATAATATAGAACTTCTGGACAGCATTAAGGCCTACTTGAACAAATGTTTTTCAATGAAGGACCTTGGAGAAGCTGCTTATATATTAGGCATCAAGATCTATAGAGATAGATCGAGACGCCTCATAGGTCTTTCACAAAGCACATACCTTGATAAGATTTTGAAGAGGTTCAAAATGGATCAGTCCAAGAAGGGGTTCTTGCCTATGTTACAAGGTGTGAGACTGAGCTCGGCTCAGTCACCGACCACGGCAAAAGATAAAGAAGAGATGAGTGTCATCCCCTATGCTTCAGCCATAGGATCTATTATGTATGCCATGCTGTGTACCAGACCCGATGTAAACCTTGCCGTAAGTTTGGTAGCAAGATACCAAAGTAATCCCGGCAAGGAACACTGGACAGCGGTCAAGAATATCCTGAAGTACCTGAAAAGGACGAAGGACATGTTTCTCGTTTATGGAGGAGACGAAGAGCTCGTCGTAAAGGGTTACGTCGACGCTAGCTTCGACTCAGATCTGGATGACTCTAAGTCACAAACCGGATACGTGTATATGTTGAATGGTGGAGCAGTAAGCTGGTGCAGCTGCAAGCAGAGCGTCATGGCGGGATCTACGTGTGAAGCGGAGTACATGGCAGCCTTGGAGGCAGCGCACGAAGCGATTTGGGTGAAGGAGTTCATCGCCGACCTAGGAGTCATACCCAATGCGTCGGGGCCGATCAAACTCTTCTGTGACAACACTGGAGATATTGCCCTCGCCAAGGAGCCCAGGTTTCACAAGAAGACCAGGCACATCAAGCGTCGTTTCAACTCCATCCGTGAAAATGTTCAAGATGGAGACATAGAGATTTGCAAAGTGCACACGGATCTGAATGTCGCAGATCCGCTGACTAAACCTCTCTCGCGTGCAAAACATGATCAACACCAGAACTCTATGGGTGTTCGATTCATCACAATGTAACTAGATTGGTGACTCTAGTGCAAGTGGGAGACTGTTGGAAATATGCCCTAGAGGCAATAATAAAAGTATTATTATATTTCAATGTTCATGATAAATGTCTTTTATTCATGCTATAACTGTATTATCCGGAAATCGTAATACACGTGTGAATACTTAGACCACAATATGTCCCTGGTGAGCCTCTAGTTGACTAGCTCGTTGTGATCAACAGATAGTCATGGTTTCCTGACTATGGACATTGGATGTTGTTGATAACGGGATCACATCATTAGGAGAATGATGTGATGGACAAGACCCAATCCTAAGCATAGCATAAAAGATCGTGTAGTTCGTTTGCTAGAGCTTTGCCAATGTCAAGTATCTCTTCCTTCGACCATGAGATCGTGTAACTCCCGGATACCGTAAGAGTGCCTTGGGTGTATCAAACGTCACAACGTAACTGGGTGACTATAAAGGTGCATTACAGGTATCTCCGAAAGTATCTGTTGGGTTGACACGGATCGAGACTGGGATTTGTCACTCCGTATGACGGAGAGGTATCTCTGGGCCCACTCGGTAATGCATCATCATAATGAGCTCAATGTGACCAAGGTGTTGGACACGGGATCATGCATTACGGTACGAGTAAAGTGACTTGCCGGTAACGAGACTGAACAAGGTATTGGGATACCGACGATCGAGTCTCGGGCAAGTAACGTACCGATTGACAAAGGGAATTGTATACAGGGTTTGATCGAATCCTCGACATCGTGGTTCATCCGATGACAACATCGAGGAGCATGTGGGAGCCATCATGGGTATCCAGATCCCGCTGTTGGTTATTGACCTGAGAGCGTCTCGGTCATGTCTGCATGTCTCCCGAACCCGTAGGGTCTACACACTTAAGGTTCGGTGACGCTAGGGTTATTAGGAAGACTAGTATGTGACTACCGAATGTTGTTCGGAGTCCCGGATGGGATCCCGGACGTCACGAGGAGCTCCGGAAGGGTCCGGAGGTAAAGATTTATATATGGGAAGTTGTCAAACGGGCACCGGGAAGTTTCGGGGTCATACCGGTATTCGGGGCCACCGGAAGGGTTCCGGAGGACCACCGGGTGGGGCCACCCCTCCCGGGGGACCACATGGGCTGCGTGGGGCAGGGAGCCAGCCCCTAGTGGGCTGGGCGCGCCTCCCCACCCAGGCCCATGCGGCTAGGGCAAGGGGAGGGGAAACCCTAAAGGGGGCGCCCCCCTGGCTTGGGGGGCAAGCCACCCTCTCACCCCTCTCCCTTTGGCCGCCGCCCCCCCCTAGGGTTTTCCCTAGAGGGCCGGCCCCCCTTGCCCCCTTCCCCTATATATAGAGGGGTGAGGGGAGGGCTGCAATACACAAGTCAAGGCGCAGCCCCTCCCCTCCCCAACATCTCTCCTCCTCCATACGTGCTTGGTGAAGCTCTGTCGGAGTACTGCTGGACCAACTGCACCACGCCGTCGTGCTGCCGTTGGAGCGATCTTCCTCAACCTCTTCTCCCCCCTTGCTGGATCAAGAAGGAGGAGACGTCTCCCGTCCCGTAAGTGTGTTGAACGCGGAGGTGCTGTCCGTTCAGCACTTGGTCATCGGTGATTCGAATCACGTCGAGTACGACTCCATCATCACCTTGCAAGCTTCCGCACGCGATCTACAAGTGGTATGTAGATGCAAACTCACTCCCTCGACTCGTTGCTTAGATGAACTCATAGATGGATCTTGGTGAAATCGTAGGAAATTTTTTTAATTTTCTGCAACGTTCCCCAACAGAACTGCCATCTAGCTCTGCACTAGATTCTCCTTCCGTTATTAGTAAGCTTGTGACACCTAAACCTGCTACTGCCATGAATTTTGATATGTCGCATGTTATTGATGATGCCACTTCTGCTATGCATGATACTTATGATGAAACTACTTCTGTGCGTGATACCACTTTGCGATTAGGTGAATTTCTTGATGAACAACTTGCTAGGGCTAGAGAGAATTAAATTATTGAAGATGCTATTATTGATGATAGTGATGATGAAAGTTCTCCCCCTGATTATGAATTACCTGTTGTTCCTGAGGGTTATGTTATGGAAGAGGAAGCTGCTAGAGCTATCTTTACTTGTAAAGATAGATATGATCTTAAGAAATTATTAGCTAAATGGAAGCAACAATCTCTTAATGCTAGAATGAAACCTCACCCTGCTTTTGCTACTTCACCTATCTGTGTTACTGATAAGGATTATGAATTCTATGTTGATCCTGAAATTATTACTTTGGTTGAATCTGATCCTTTTATGGCCTTGAATCTGAAACTGTTGTGGCACATCTTACCAAGTTGAATGATATAGCCACCCTGTTTACTAATGATGAGAAGTCTCGCTATTATTATATCCTTAAGATATTTCCGTTCTCATTAAAGGGTGATGCTAAGACTTGGTTTAATTCTCTCGCTCCTGGTTGTGTGCGTAGTCCCCAAGATATGATTTATTATTTCGCTGCTAAATATTTCCCTGCTCATAAGAAACAAGCTGCCTTGGGGGAAATATATAATGTTGTGCAAATCGAAGAAGAGAGTCTCCCACAAGCTTGGGGGAGGCTTCTCCGATTACTTAATGCTTTGCCTAATCATCCTCTTAAGAAAAATGAAATACTTGATATCTTTTATAATGGACTAACTGATGCTTCCAAGGACTACTTGGATAATTGTGCTGGTTGTGTTTTCAGGGAAAGAACAGTTGACAAAGCTGGATTACTATTGAATAATATGTTGACTAATGAAAATAATTGGACTCTCCCTGAGCCAATTCCTGAGGAAATTCCTGAACCAATTGAGCCAACTCCAGAGCCTATTCCTAAACCCACTCCAAAGAAGAGAGGTGTTCTATTTCTTAGTCCCGAAGATATGCAAGAGGCAAAGAAATCAGTGAAATAAAAAGGTATTAAAGCTGAAGATGTTAAGAATTTACCACCTATTGAAGAAATACATGGTCTTAATATACGGCCTATCGAGGAACCACATTGTCTTGATAACCCGACACAGGTAGTAAAGGTAAATTCTCTCCATAGATATGATAAAGTTGAAATCCCCTCTACTAAATTCATAGCCCTTTCTTAGATGAATTTGATGACTTTATGGCTAGACAAGAAAGTTTTAATGCTTATGTTGGTAGAGAACTAAAGAACAATGCTTTCGAGATAGGACGCTTGAGTGATTATATGGCTAGAGTTAAAGGTGAACTTAAACTCATTAGCAAATATGCTTCTATGGTTGCTACTCAAGCTGAGCAAGTACTTAAAGCTCAAAATGATTTGCTTGATGAATTAAATAATAAGCCTGACTTTGCTGTTAGAGTGGCTACTAGAACTAGTAGAATGACTCAGGAACCTTTGTATCCCGAAGGCCACCCTAAGAGAATCGAGCAAGATTCTCAGAGAAATAATTTAGAGGCACCTAGTTCTTCCAAAAAGAAGAAAAAGAAAAACGATAGGACTTTGCATGCTTCTAGTGAACGTACTGTAAACACACTTGAGAATCCCAATGATATTTCTATCTCTGATGCTGACACTCAATCAGGTGATGAAAATGAACCTAGTGATAATGTTAATGATAATGTTCATGTTGATGCTCAACCTAGCAAAAATAATGATGTAGAGATTGAACCTGCTGTTGATCTTGATAACCCACAATCAAAGAATCAACATTATGATAAGAGAGATTTTGTTGCTAGGAAGAAAGAGAACCATCGGTTCAGAAACCCATGCCCTTTCCTCCTAAACCATCCAAGACAAAGGATGATGAGGATTTTGAGCGCTTTGCTGAAATGATTAGACATATCTTCTTACGTATGCGCTTAACTAATATGCTCAAAGTAAATCCTTATGCTAAGTATATGAAGGATATCATTACAAACAAAAGAAAGATACCGGAAGCTGAAATTTCCAGCATGCTTTCTAATTACACTTTTAAGGGTGGAATACCAAAGAAACTCGGAGACCCCGGGGTACCAACTATACCATGCTCCATAAAAAGAAATTACGTTAGAACTGCTTTATGTGATCTTGGAGCCGGTGTTAGTGTTATGCCTCTCTCTTTATATCGTAGACTTGAATTGAATAAGTTGACACCTACTGAAATATCTTTGCAAATGGCTGATAAATCAACTACCATACCTGTCGGTATTTGCGAGGATGTGCCTGTTGTGGTTGCAAATGTCACTATCTTAATAGACTTTGTTATTCTTGATATTCCCGAGGACGATAGTATGTCGATTATCCTTGGTAGACCCTTTTTGAATACTGCAAGGGCTGTTATTGATTGCAACAAAGGCAATGTCACGTTTCATGTTAATGGTAATGAGTATACGATACACTTTCCGAGGAAACAATCTCAAGTTCATAGCATCAATTCTATTGGAAAAGTTCCAACTATCATTATTGGAGGTTTTGAATTTCCTCTCCCTACTGTCAACAAAAATAATGATATTCTTATTATTGGGTATGTTCATATCCCCGTTGAGGTAACTTAGTGTTATTCGAAATTTCTCCGGTTCCGTGTTATTCAGAATGAGTTTGTTAACAAGACTTGATCAACCTTGTTAGTGGATTCATTTTGATGATCATGAGATGGATGAAACTAGAAGGCACAACCTTTCGTACCCTCTTTTTACTTTCTGTTATTTAGAATAAATAAAGCAAAAATAGCATTATCCGTCTGTTTTCTGAATTATTCGTGCAATAAAAAATATCCCGAAAATAGAAGTGCTCCAAATGCCCTGCAAATTTAGTATGATTTTTTCTGGAATATTTGAGGATTTTAGGCACTTAAATCACTACAGGAGGGGCAAGCACCAGGCCACGAGAGTGGAGGGTGCGCCCACCCCCCGGGCGCGCCCCCCTGTCTCGTCGCCCCCTGGTGGCCCCCCTCCACTTATGCCAGCACCCACACACTCCATCTTCTTCCCAAAAAAAATCCCCATCCAGCTCAAGCACGAGTTCTAGCTCATTTTGCTGTGATTTTCGATCTCCTTGATCAAAGCTCCATTCACAAAACTGCTTTGGGAGATTGTTGCTTGGTATGTGACTCCTCCAATGGTCCAATTAGTTTTTTTCTAGTGCTTTATTCATTGCAAATTTTTTCTGCATAGGTGACCATGTTATTGAGCTTGCATGTTAAATTTATGAGGTCCCAAGTAATTCTAATGCATGATATAGGCTCTAGGAACTTGTAGGAGTAGTTGCTATCAATCTTGTTTAGTTTTATTCATTTTTATTTTGAAGTTACTAAAATTTCAGAAATTTGTCAGAAAAAGAATTATGTCTAGGAGAATGTACCAAGGTGGTTCCTCGGTAAAGAAAGGACCCATGATTGCTATATGTGAGCAAGACGTTGATTTACCGAGGGACGCAGATGTACGAGCTTGTGAGTGGCCATCTAACGATTTTATGGTCGAAGCAGGCTTTAAGGAGGAATTTGATGCATATGTGCGTAATGCTGATCTG
Organism: Triticum aestivum; assembly: GCF_018294505.1. Classification (NCBI taxonomy): domain Eukaryota; kingdom Viridiplantae; phylum Streptophyta; class Magnoliopsida; order Poales; family Poaceae; genus Triticum; species Triticum aestivum. The sequence goes on from NC_057801.1 coordinate 472,740,632, forward strand.
GAGGACTTCTTACAAGATAATTGTCCTCAGTACTATCAATTGACTAATTCATTTGTGCGAAGGTTTAAATATAACTGTACACGTAATTCTCCTAGTGTCCCTTTTGATATCTATGATACATCTTATACTATGGACTTAGAGGATTTTACAACTGCTTGCAAACTCCTGCAGTGGGGTAATATTAATGAACCCCACAAATCTGAATTTAGAGACTTTCTTGCTAGTATTACCGTGGGAGAATCTAGGGACATAGAATAAGCTACCATAGGGAGCATTCATTTTCCTGCTATACATTATTTTGCTCTCTTCATTATTAGATGCATTAACGGTAAAGATGAAACATGTCATATGTGTGTCCCTGATCTTTGTGTCCTCAAGAGTGCTGCGTTAGGTTATAAAGATTATAACTTGGGGGCAATAGTGCATGTAGGTTGTATAATATGGTAGAGCTAAAGATTTATTTGGAGGAATTTATGTGACCCGTGTGGCTAATTATCTTGGTATAGCCCCACGAGAGGGGGATATGATGTTACCTCCTACTTATTTAGATTACGACGCTATGGTCCAACATCATTTTCTTAAGAGGAATGAGCAATTCCTCCAGTATCGACTAATCTATGACAGACGCAACACTGTCCATGTTACTCTTCCTGCTCCTCTCCTTTTTGATTACCAGGCAAAAGGAAGATATGTTGTTACCAGGGAGGAAGCAACTGAACACGAGGGGAGAGCGGAGGCGGCTCGCCAGCATGCCGCAGCTCAGGAGGCATTTGCTGTTGCATCTCAGTACGACCCCAGTTACAACTATGATATCAGCAAGGCTACCCTTGGCATTAGACCAACTTAGGCCAAAAGCCTAAGCTTGGGGAAGTACGTATTTCTCACCGACTTTACATTCATGTTCACACACTATTCTAGTCGTCAGTGCTCATACTCTTTCATTGTATTATCCATGTTAGTTTAATTTCTTTTTCTCGTTTTCTTCTTGTGTGTTTGATAAACCTTAAGAAAAACCAAAAAAATTAGTTAGTTTAATTTCCATGCTTGTAGTAGAAATTAAAATGAAAAAACCAAAAAGATTTCTCGTTCTTCTTTTACTTGTTGGGAGCTTTCCCGTGTAAATAGTTTTCTTTTCTTTTCTTTTCTTTGGGGGTCGAGAGTAGAAGACCATATTGAAAATGTTTAGTGGCTCTCATATGCATGATTGTTTATTTAACCTAGAGCCCATATTATTTTGTCTTCTCTCTTGAGTTGAATGTTTGCAAATTCCAGCTTAGTCCAATGCACGTGCACTCTTATTATTATACACATCGTTTGGTCGTGCAAGTGAAAGGCAATAATGACGATATATGATGGACTTATTGAGATGAGAAAAGCTGGTATGAACTCTACCTCTCTTGTTTTTGTAAATATGATGAGTTCATCGTTCCTGATTCAGCTTATTATGAAGTAAACATATTTGCAATGACATTTAAATATTATAGTTGCTTGTGCCATGCTTGATTAGCTATGAGTTATAATGGTTTGCCTTGCATGCCAACATGCTATTGAAATGATTATGATGTGGTATGATGGGATGGTATCCTCCTTTGAATGAATTGAGTGACTCGACTTGGCACATGTTCACGCATGTAGTTGAAACAAATCAACATAGCCTTCATGATATTTATGTTCACGGTAGATTATATCCTACTCATGTTGGTACTCGGTGTAGATTAATTCTAATGCATGTTTATGACTGTTGTCGCTCTCTCAGTTGGTCGCTTCCCAGTCTTTTGCTAGCCTTCACCTATACTAAGCGGGAATACTGCTTGTGCATCCAAACACCTTAAACCCCAAAGTTGTTCCATATGAGTCCACCATACCTACCTATATGCGGTATTTACCTGCCATTCCAAGTAAATTTGTATGTGCCAAACTCCAAATCTTCAAATGAAATTCCGTTTTGTATGCTGGAGCAGCTCATGTTACAACTAGGGTTGCCTATATCTTCCATGCTAGGTGGGTTATTCTCAAGAGGAGTGGACTCCGCTCCTCATTCACGAGAAAGGGCCAGTAACCGGGATGCCCGGTCCCGTGATCCAAAAAGATCAAAGAAAATCAATATAATTAAACAAAACTCCCCCAGGGCTGTTGTTAGTTGGAGGCACTCGTTTCTTCGAGCAAGCCATGGATTGATGCTTGTTGGTGGTTGGGGGAGTATAAACCTTTACCATTCTGTTGGGGAACTGCCTATAATGCATGTAGTATGGAAGATATAGCCATCTCATAGTTGTTGCGTTGATAGCGAAAGTATGCCGCTCGAAATGTTATTCAATCTCTATTTTAAAATCGAGCTCTGGCACATCTACAAATCCCTGCTTCCCTCTGTGAAGGGCCTATCTATTTACTTTTATGTTGAGTCATCACCCTTCTTATTAAAAAGCACCTGCTAGAGAGCACACTGTCCTTTGCATTCATTACTATTGGTTTATATTGGGTATGACTTGAGTGGATCTCTTTTACCATGAATTACAATGTTTAGTCAGTCCTTGATCTTTAAAGGTGCTATGCATTTATGTTTTGCGGTCTCAGAAAGGACTAGCGAGATAACATTTTGTTATATCATGTTATGATTGTTTTGAGAAAGTGTTGTCATCTGAGTTTTATTATTATGGCTCGCTAGTTGATTATGTTATTGATATGAGTAATTGTGAGACCTAGGTATCATTGTGAGTATGGTTAGTTCATAATATTTGCTGAAACCTGAATGCTGGCTTTGCATGTTTACAACAACATGAGCAAACAGAGTTTGTAAAAGTTTTTCTTTATCACTTTCAGTTTATCAACTGAATTGCTTGAGGACAAGCAAAGGTTTAAGCTTGGGGGAGTTGATACGTCTCCAATGTATCTACTTTTCCAAACACTTTTGCCCTTGTTTTGGACTCTAACTTGCATGATTTGAATGAAACTAACCCAGACTGACGCTGTTTTCAGCAGAACTACCATGATGTTGTTTTATGTGTAGAAAACAAAAGTTCTCGGAATGACCTGAAAATCCATGAAGGAACTTTTTGGAAAATATAAAAAATACTGGCGAAAGAATCAAGACCAGGGGGCCCACACCCTGTCCACGAGGGTGGGGGCGTGCCCACCCCCCTTGGGCGCGCCCCCTATCTCGTGGGCTCCCTGAGGCTCCGCCGACCTCAACTCCAACTCCATATATTCTGTCTACGGAGAAAAAAATCAAAGAAAAAGTTTCATCGCATTTTATGATACGGAGCCGCCGCCAAGCCCTAATCTCTCTCGGGAGGGCTGATCTGGAGTCCGTTCGGGGCTCCGGAGAGGGGGATTCGTCGCCGTCGTCATCATCAACCATCCTCCATCACCAATTTTGTCGGCGTTCTAGGAACGGGGGTACCCAGACTTACATGCCTGCGTCCTGCGGCGTGGCTCAAGGAGTGGCCCAGTACGGCCCATCTTCATCAACACATGCTCAAGACCCTCGTGAGGGGCCAAGCCTCGCGGGGTGGACGACAGGAGGCTTCCTCAGGCACGGTCTCGTTAGGCTGGCTTGCGAGGAGGCGAAGAGATCAAGGCGGGGTACCTCACGAGGTGCCCGTGACACAAGCCATGACGACCAAGGCCAGGCGGGCGCCAGGCAGGCGCCGGCCTACGCAGAGTCCTTGTTTCCTCTTTGGTGCAAAGGGGGCAAGCGCAGGCGAGAGTATCAAGCAAAGGCAACCATTTCGGTGCAACAAGACGAAGACCAGCAGGACGGCAAAACGGAGGTCATCGTGGAGCCCAAGCCAGCGTCATCGTCAGGGTCTTTGGCAGGCGAGGACCAACTTTAGTTAGGATAAGTGTACTAGATGTTCCCCTTCAAAATGGCCAATTGTTGGCACCCTTCCCGCTCAATATTTGGGGAGAGGCTCAGGGCCTCCACCTACAAATAGGACTAGCCACCCTCAGGGTAGAGGCATCGAATTCGCATCTGAGACATAGAGAGAGAGAGGCGACTGAACTCCCCTTGGCAGTTCATCGCCCCAGCCAAGAACAGACCCTCGCGAGGCTGTTCTTCCTTGTGCTATTCATCATCAGCCCCAGGGGCAATCCACACACCACACACTAGAGTAGGGTGTTACACCACAATGGTGGCCCGAACCAGTATAAACCTTGCGTCCTTTGTGTTGTTCTTCGTGTAGTTTAGATCCTTGCAAGGCGACGAGACACGGGTAGGCAGTAGGTGTGATCTCCGCGCGCACCCCAGAGTTCGAACCTTAAGGCTCTGCCGGAACCCGAAATCCGACATTTGGCGTGCCAGGTAGGGGTGCGCCGGGGCTTTCCCTTCCACCAACCCGCTCTCCGTCAAGACCGCGGTTCACCTTCATGATGGGCCATGCGTCGCCCGCTTCGGTCGCCGGCGCCAGCATGGGGGCCGGGGGGCTCCGAGCCTTGGCCCCCGCCTTGCGGCAGGTGCAATGGCCAAACAAGTTCAAGCCGAAGAAGCCAACGCGCTAAAACGGAGCGGCCGATGTGTTGGCTTTCCTGCTGGCATATGAGGAGGTCGTCCTCGAGGCCGGGGGCGACGACAGGGTCATGGCCAACTGGTTTCCCATGGCCCTCACTGATGTCCCACGCATGTGGCTGCTCCACCTGCCAACGGCTTCCGTGGCCTCCTGGGGGGAGCTGTGTGGCCTTTTCCTCGCCCAGTACACTGCGCCAGCGCACCCAGTCGTCGCAGCTCTCCTAGGCGGCTCGCAGGCACCACCTTCAGGCCACCACATCAAGTCATTCGTCCGCCAGATTGGCGCCGCTTTAGTGCCGCGCGGGGCGCCTCCGGGTTGGGCAGCATCTAAAGCCGATCTGGTCTTCAGCTCAGATGATCACCCCTCCAGCTCGACCTACTCGGGCGCGCTCCCAATGCTATGCACCCCCACCATCTGCAACATGGCGGTCACCAAGACCCTCATCGATGGCGGTGCTAGCCTCAGCGTGCTCTCAGTGGAGGCCTTCAGCCTTCTCCATGTACCGCTGGAGCAGCTGCAGCCCAGTAGGCCTTTCTTGGGCGTCGGAGGTGGCTCCACCGGCTCCCTGGGGCAGATCCGCCTTCCGGTGACCTTCGGCACCTACGAAAACTTCCGCACAGAGCTAATCGACTTCGACATCGCCCCCATTGGCCTCCCATACAATGCCATCCTTGGCTATTCGGCACTAGCCCGGTTCATGGCCGCAACTCACCCATCATACAACGTCATGAAGATGCCCGGGAGTAGCGGCGTCCTCACCGTGTCTGGAGACACCGAGGATGCGTTGCAAGCGCTCAAGCTCGCTTTCAAGGCCGCGGAGGTGGCGCAGCCCGCCGACTCAGACGCCCCTGAACCCAAGGGGGCTGCACCGGCCAAGAAGAAGTAGCTATTCACTCAGGACAAGGCGGAAACCAAGAAGATACTGGTCGACGAGGACGGATCTACCAGTGCCACCTTCACCATAGACGCCAACCTCGAGCCCGAACCGGTGGAAGCCTTGGTAAAATTCCTGCGTGCAAACAAGAAGGTATTCGCGTGGGAACCTGATCAGCTAGCAGGGGTCCCGAGGGGTGTAATCGAGCATCACCTAAATGTGTGCCCCAATGCGCGCCCAGTGAAGCAGAAGGCGAGGAGGCAGTCCACTGAGAAGCAAGCTTTCATCGTCTAAGAGACCCGCAAGTTGGAGGCGGCGGGGGTCATTCGCGAGGTCCGCTACCCAGATTGGTTGGCTAAGCCTGTTGTCGTGCCGAAGAAGGGGGGAAAGGAACGCATGTGTGTCGACTTCACCAACCTCAACAAGGCCTGCCCGCAGGATCCATTCCCGCTCCCTCGCATCGACCAGATCATCAACTCCACCGCTGAGTGCGACTTGTTGTGTTTCCTGGATGCCTTCTCCGGCTACCACCAAATCAAGATGGCAGTAGAAGATGTGGAAAAGACGGCCTTCCTGACCCCGTGCGGAGTGTACTGCTATATGTGCATGCCGTTCTGGTTGCACAATGCTGGTGCGACCTTTCAGCGGCTGATGCACGTCGCCTTGGTTGGGCAGCTCGGGAGGAATGCTGAGGCTTACGTTGATGACATTGTGGTGAAGTCTCGGAAGGCAAAAACCCTGATACAGGACTTGGAGGAAACCTTCGCGAGCCTTAACAAAGTGGACCTGTGACTCAACCCGGAGAAGTGTGTGTTTGGAGTCCCCTCGGGCAAGCTCCTAGGTTTCCTAGTATCCCACCGGGGCATCGAGGCCAACCCAGAAAAGGTAAAAGCAGTCGAGGACATGAGCCCACCGAAGACCCTCAGAGAGATGCAGAAGCTCACCGGGCGCGTGACCGCACTAGGGCGTTTCATCTCCAAGCTGGGGGAACGAGCGCTGCCCTTCTTCAAGCTGATGAAGAAGAAGGGCCACTTTGAATGGACTGAAGAGGCCGACAAGGCGTTCCAGGATCTCAAGAGGTACTTGACCAGCCCCCCGGTGATGGTGGCTCCGCGCCCTCAGGAGCCCCTGGTGCTCTACCTTGCGGCCACCCCCTACTCTGCCAGCGCAGCCCTGGTGGCTGTTAGGGAGGAGCGTAGGACCAAGGCCGCAGCAACTGTCCGGGTTAAAGCAAAGCAGGGCCAAGAGGGCCTCACAGAGACCGCGGCTGCAGCCGAGAAGGACCATCCATAGAAGGGAAGCAGACCCGGAACAGAGGAGGCCCCTCCTCCAGGCGACCAGTCGCTGGGGGCTCCGTTGTCTCAGGAGGCGCCCCGGCCTCCGGAGGACACTGGCGGCACCATCACTCCCAACCTAGTCGAGCACCCTGTGTACTTCGTCAGCACGGTGTTACAGGACGCAAGGGCATGGTACCCCATGCCTCAGAAACTCCTCCTCGCGCTATTTGTGGCCTCGCGCAAGCTGCGGCACTATTTCCAAGGCCATCCCATCAAGGTTGTCTCAGCATACCCCTTGGAAAGGGTGCTCAGGAGCCCCAAGTCAGCTGGAAGAGTCGCTGAGTGGAACATCGAGCTGCAAGCGTTTCAGATAGAATTCAGCACAACCAGAGTCATCAAGGGGGCCGCGCTTGGGGACTTCGTGGCGGAATGGGTAGAGGCGCCAGGCCTAGAGGCTGGCGAGGATCAATCGCTCTCCCCAGGAAGCGAGGCGCCGGACGGATGGGTCATGTACTTTCACGGGGCGTTCTCCCGACATGGCGCGGGGGCTGGTGCGGTGCTCGTATCCCCCACTCAAGACAAGCTCTACTACGCCGTGCAACTCTATTTTCAGCACGAGGAAAAGGTCTCCAACAACATAGCAGAATACGAAGGCCTGATAGCAGGCCTGAAGGCTGCAGTCCCCCTGGGGGTGAAGCGCCTCACCATCAAGGGTGATTCGCAGCTCCTCGTCAACTTCTCCAACAAAGTATACGAACCAAAGGACAAGCACATGGAAGCCTACCTCGTGGAGGTCCGCAGGATGGAGAAGCAGTTTTGGGGGCTGGAGTTGCAGCCTGTGCCTCGTGACACCAATCAAGAGGCTGATGACATCGCAAAAAGGGCATCCAAGCGGCTACCTCAGGAGCCTGGCGTCTTCGAGGAGCGTCTCTTCAAGCCCTCGGTGACGCCATCACTGTCAAGCACGGCGCAGCCTCGGGGGGAGCTCCCCCAGCCGCCTGCCTCAGGAGCCCCGGTCTGCGGCCCGACATCAGGAGCGTGCCTACTCCTGGCGCTGGAACCTCAGGACGGGTGCTGGATCATGGAGCTCAGGAGTTACCTGACGCGAGGCACGTTGCCGGAAAAGGAGGAGGAAGCAGAGCGTGTGGCACGGAAGGCCACAACATACTGCCTTAAGGATGGGGAGCTCTACCGAAGACGACCGAATGATGTGTCCCTGCGTTGCATTTCCAGGGAGCAAGGGAAGGAGCTACTGGCAGACATACACGGTGGCGACTGTGGGCATCACTCGTCGTCACGAACTATCATTGGCAAGGTGTTCCGCAGCGGGTTCTATTGCCCCACGCCACTCAATGATGTTGTGGAACTGATGAAAGCTTGCGAGGCCTGACAGTTCCATGCCACGCAGATCCATCAGCCGGTGGGAGGCCTGCAGACTATACCCCTCTCATGGCCCTTCGCAGTCTGGGGACTGGATATCCTAGGCCCGTTCCCTCGGCGCCAGGGGGCTACAGCTACCTCTACGTTGTTGTGGACAAATTCACCAAGTGGGCTGAGGTGGAAGCTGTCCGCACCATCCCTGCAGGCTCCGCGGTCAAGTTCATCAAGGGTCTCGGGAGCCGATTTGGGGTGCCGAACCGCATCATCACCGACAACGGTTCGCAGTTCACCAGTAACCTCTTCAAAACATACTATGCCAACCTTGGAACGCAGATATGCTACGCTTCGGTGGCGCACCCGCAAAGCAACGGTCAGGACGAGCGAGCCAACGCAGAGGTCCTGAGGGGCCTCAAGACTAGGACCTTCAAGAAGAAGCTGGAGGCCTGCAGCAGGGGCTGGTACGATGAGCTCCAGTCCGTGCTGTGGTCAATCCGCACGACCGCAACCAAGCCGACTGGCGAGACCCCATTCTTTCTGGTTTATGGAGCTGAAGCCGTTCTCCCTCACGAGGTCAGACGTCGTTCCGTGCGGGTCCTGGCGTTCAACAAAGCGCAGCAGGACGCCATGCGGGGGACGGATCTCTTGCTGGGGGAGGAGCATCGCCGAGAAGCTGCGCTGCGGGCAGCAAGGTACCAACAAGCACTGCGGCAATACCACTGCCGCAACATCTGCCCCAGGACTCTCGAGGTAGGGGACCTTGTGCTCAGACGGGTTCTCTCCAGGGAGGGGCTGCATAAGCTCTCTCCCATGTGGGAGGGACCGTTTAAGGTTGTTCATGTTTCCAGGCCTGGCTCCGCACGCTTGGAGACCCAGGAGGGGGTGCCCATCCAGAACGCGTGGAACATCCAACATCTCCGAAGGTTTTACCCCTGAAAAAGGCCCGGTGCCTGTGAAGAAGGCGCATGCCTATGAAGTTGCAGTGTTTTGGAAAAGGCCCGGTGCCTGTGAAGGAGGCGAATGCCTGTGAAGTTGCAGTGTTTTGGGAAAAGGCCCGGTGCCTGTGAAGAAGGCGAATGCCTGTGAAGTAGCTGTGTTTTGAGAAAAGGCCCGGTGCCTGTGAAGAAGGCGAACGCCTGTGAAGTAGCTGTGTTTTGGAAAAGGCCCGGTGCCTGTGAAGAAGGCAAACGCCTGTGAAGCCCGCCGCCCGTGACACTCTCACGTAATAATGAGTGGGGTTGTACACGCCCCGGAGTCTCCGGAGTGCCGCCCTCGGGCCTCGGGGGCTCCCGCCCATGCCCAGTGGCAGCACTTAGCTCCGCGCTGGTGAGAAGACGTCGAAGACTAGACTAGGTGCCGGACGCGGCTTCTTTCATTTGCCTTCCGCAGGTGGCTTGTTTGTTCCTATTTGAAGTTTTTCTGAAGCTGTTGCCATTTCGAGCTTGCGACCCTTCGTCCATTTCACTTATTTGTTTCGTTTTCTCTCGCGCAAAGTCTCATGAGGGGGGATCATGGGCACCCTCGCGAGTGTTTCTTTGCCCAGTAATTTGGAACTTCCCTGTTCGAGTCCGCTGCGGGAGCACCCCTCCCATTCCATGCCCCACGGGCATCGCAACACGATCACGGGGCTTGAGTTGGTTCCCCTTGCTACCAAGGCTGGAGACTAGCCCTCCTGACTAAACTCTGCAAGAAACAAGGTGCAGGACGAGGCCCTAGCCTCGGGAGGCGAGGACCGCGATGAGCCCCCCCCCAAGATAAGTGATTTCCACGCATAGGCATACAGAATGAAAACATAGCACATAAACAGTAGAAACAGCGCTCCAATTAAAACAGCAACAGTTCAGCATGTCCCGTGGGGCACCGGATTACATTCTTTTCGCACAGGGGGGGATGACTTTCCTGGCGCCAACTCTTAGCGGAAGCTCGTACTGCCTCCAGAGCTCAGCTGGATTCCGCCTCCCGCTTCACCGGAGCGCGGCGTCGGGCCGACCCGCTGCACTCTCCCAAGCGAGCGCGACGACGAGGGAGCTGGTCGCGACCGCCACTGGAGGAGCTGCCATCCGAAGGGGAGTCACCAGAGCTTGGCGGGCCTCGGGCCCCGCTGCCCGCGCGCCCTCCACCACCTTCACCCCGACCAATGCCGGGGCGGGGCGCGCGGCCGCGGTCATCCTCCTCGGGGCAGCATCCAGCACAGCGGCCATCTTCCCCGAACACCCTCACGTAGAGGGTGGCGTCGCTGTCGAACTTGAAGTGCAGAGTGCATCGTCGGCACAGGCCGCGCGCGCGTGCAAATATTTGCCAGCCGCGGGTCAAGGCGGCCTCCCCGGCGGTGGAGACCTCCAGGGTAGCCCAGGAGGCCCTGCTGCAGCAGCCATCTGCCTGAAGCCAAAGGCCGCCAGGGGCACCAGCCGGAAGCTCACCTATGAAGAAGCGGGGGAGCTGGAGCCAGGTGCCAGTCGGGTCCGCCGACCACACGACGAACTCCGGCAGCACCTCCGCCAAGTGGAAGCACGGCCTTGGGGGTCGCGCAGCCCCATCATACCTCTCGATGGCACCCAGACGCCCACCGCTGCGCAGAGGGTTGTTTCCACGACCACGGGAGGCCGCAGCAGGGGCTGTGGGGTGCTTGCGAGGGCGGCCCCGGCCATGCTTGGCCGGAGGGGAGCCGGGCCCTTCTTGGTTAGCCTTCCCTTTCTCCGCGGCCGAGAACCTCTTCGGCGGGGCCATGGGGATGGCGAGCGGCCAAGAAGAAGACGGAGAGTAGCAAGGAGGGATGAACTGGAGGGGCTCACGCCGTTCCGTACATATAGCCGAGCGAGGCCAACCGACGGCTTCCACGATCGCAAGTAATCATGACCCATCTTTAATGCAGGGACTTGTCAATTCGTGCAGTTACCGAGGCGTCGTGGGGGAGCCAAGACGCCCACGTCCAATCAACCACCACGCGGCACCCAAGGCCGCCGGCTATTGGGGCCCGCGACGCTTCGTACTTGCCCCTTCGCTTCCCTGTTAAGCCAGGTCCGGGCGCGCCTTGGGCCCGGGGGCTACTGTCGGTGTTCTGGGAACGGGGGTACCCAGACTTGCCAGCATGCGGCCTGCGGCCGGGCTCAAGGAGTGGCCCAGTGAGGGGCCAAGCCTCGCGGGGTGGACGACAGGAGGCTTCCTCAGGCACGGCCTCATCAGGCTGGCTCACGAGGAGGCGGAGAGATCAAGGTGGGGTACCTCACAAGGTGCCCGTGACGCAAGCCATGACGACCAAGGCCAGGGGGGCACCAGGCGGGCGCGGGCCTGCGCAGAGTCCTTGTTTCCTCTTTGGTGCAAAGGGGGCAAGCGCAGGCGAGAGTATCAAGCAAAGGCAACCATTTTGCTGCAACAAGACCAAGACCAACAGGACGGCAGAACGGAGGTCATCGTGGAGCCCAAGCTGGCGTCATCGTCAGGGTCTTTGGCAGGCGAGGACCAACTTTAGTCAGGATAAGTGTACTAGATGTTCCCCTTCAAAATGGCCAATTGTTGGCGCCCTTCCCGCTCAATATTTGGGGAGAGGCACAGGGCCTCCACCTAAAAATAGGACTAGCCACCCTCAGGGTAGAGGCATCGGATTCGCATCTGAGACATAGAGAGAGAGAGGCGACTGAACTCCCCTTGGCAGTTCATCGCCCCAGCCAAGAACAGACCCTCGCGAGGCTATTCTTCCTTTTGCAATTCATCATCAGCCCCATGGGTAATCCACACACCACACACTGGAGTAGGGTGTTACACCACAATGGTGGCTCGAACCAGTATAAACCTTGCATCCTTTGTGTTGTTCTTCGTGTAGTTTAGATCCTTGCGAGGTGACGAGACACGGGTAGGCAGTAGGTGTGATCTCCACGCGCACCCCAGAATTTGAATCTTAAGGGTCTGCCGGAACCCGAAATCCGACAAATTTCATGATGCTCACCGCCGTGCGTGAGTAATTCCATCGTAGGCTTGCTGGACGGTGATGGGTTGGATGAGATTTACCATGTAATCAAGTTAGTTTTGTTAGGGTTTGATCCCTAGTATCCACTATGTTCTGAGATTGATGTTGCTATGACTTTGCTATGCTTAATGCTTGTCACTATGGCCCGAGTGCCATGATTTCAGATCTGAACCTATTATGTTTTCATGAATATATGTGTGTTCTTGATCCAATCTTGCAAGTCTATAGTCACCTATTATGTGTTATGATCTGACAACCCCGAAGTGACAATATTCGGGATACTTCTCAGTAATGACCGTAGTTTGAGGAGTTCATGTATTCATTATGTGTTAATGCTTTGGTCCGGTTCTCTATAAAAGGAGGCCTGAATATCCCTTAGTTTCCGCTAGGACCCCGCTGCCACGGGAGGGTAGGAGAAAAGATGTCATGCAAGTTCTTTTCCATAAGCACGTATGACTATATTTGGAATACATGCCTACATTACATTGATGAACTGGAGCTAGTTCCGTGTCACCCTATGTTATAACTATTACATAAGGAATTGCATCCGACATAATTATCCATCAATGATCCAATGCCTACGAGCTTTTCACATCTTGTGTTTCGCTTATTTACTTTTCCGTTGCTACTGTTACAATCATTACAAAACCCAAAAATATTACTTTTGCTACCATTACCTTTATTATCATACTACTTTGCTACTAAATACTTTGCTGCAGATACTAAGTTGTCCAGGTGTGGTTGAATTGGCAACTCAACTGCTAATACTCAATAATATTGTTTGGCTCCCCTTGTGTCGAATCAATAAATAGGGTTGAATACTTTACCCTCGAAAGATGTTGCGATCCCCTCCATTTGTGGGTTATCGGCGATGCTGTTGTTAATCGCACATGTTTTTTCTTGGCTAATCATGTGTGTTGTGGAGATTGATCGCACACCTTTTTTCCTGGGTGATCGGTGGAGATTGATCGCACACGTAGCGGATCTTAGAAATGTGTATGATCTACACATCTATCACAGACGTTTCCCTTTTGCAAACCATGTGCAGTGTAATCCCTAATTAATCCCTAATTTAAAAATCAGATGTTTTGGATTTGAAATTAGGCAATCACTTATTTCATATCCAACCATGTTTATTCCAAATATAGCATGAATGCATAATTTGATGCATACTGAAGAACTACAAAAGCACCAAGTAAAGAATGATGAACCACGGTTGTACTAAAGACTGTAAAGAGAGAGGCGAAAGACATTCTGGTTGCTGGAGAAGCTGAAGTGGAATGCCCATATTTTGCCCTCCTCCATGCGTAATGCGCGCACGTCTCTAGGCCAACCCCTTCTGATGGCTGCCCGTCCATCCTTCACTGTCTTCATTAAGACTTCTCGATGCTCATTGTAGTCTGGATGAAATGCTTTAACCTTCATTGCGTGTCCACCAATCATGTACTTTGCGAGGTAATCTGGAGTGCACTGCTTCGGGAACCACTGCAAACGAAAAAGATTCAGACATTGTTATCTAACAACTCATTATGGGCAGTAAAAAGAGAAGGCTGGAGAGTTTGTAGTTACCATCCTACAGCTCACTGTTGTGTTGGATAGAGCATAAAAAAATAATTTGCTTGCCACCATTCATATCTTTTTGCTAATAATCCTTATTAGTTTCCGCAATTGATGTTTGTTCATGAATATCTCATTGCCCCATACGCAAAAAGGGTCGATGCGTGGATCCTTGCCAAGGGCATATGTACCTACAAGCAACAAGTCAATATTACAAGCTAACAAGTGTTCAGGCCTGGATCTATATGCACTACATTATGGAACGACTGGGGAGTACAAGCCGAGGGATGAAGCTAACCTCGGCGGAAAATGGTGGCCACTCCCGTTGTTGTCCTGCATAAGTAGTGGAAAGGCATGATAAGTACGACAACCTTAACATCAAACAAATATAGCAAAGGTAAACAATATCATCTCCAAATGATAGCTTGGATGTGTTGGTTTCAGCATGCTGTTAAAGCATTTATAAAATGGAAGGAAATGTTACCGACAGCAGGCTTAACAACCATCAAATATTGCAATTCAAACTGGTATTGTTGAAAATGAATAGAACGTAGGTAATGCTTAAACATCACTAGATAAATGTGTAAAACTGAAATAAAGGGCATGTGTTAACTACACCAGGCATAAGTGGAACAAAATATAGTCGTTCAAACTGGTATTGATGCAGTCGAGCGGCATAGTTCCGACTTGCACATAATGAACAACACATTGTGAATGACTGAAATAAACAAGGCATAAATGATCAGTATAACAACCAAATATAGCCATTGAAAAATGGGCAGAGTCTCACTGGACCAACCTAACAAGTAAATACGGATAAACATGGCATATGCTTGAAAACTGGACAAATGCTCACTTCAACCAACCTAACAAACAAATACAGGTAAACAAGGCATTTGCTTGAAAACTGGACAAATGCTAGAAAAAGCAACCTAACAACTAAATACAGATAAACAAGGCATTTGCTTGAAAACTGGACAAATGCTAGAAAAAGCAACCTAACAACTAAATACAGATAAACAAGGCATCTGCTTGATAACTGGACAAATGCTCACTACAACCAAACTAAGAACCAAATACATATAAACAAGGCATCGGCTCGATAACTGGAAAAATGCTCACTGCAACCAAACTAACAACCAAACACAGATAAGCAAGGCATCTACTCACTATAAACAACCAAATATAGCCATTCACGAAATTGAAGTGGACAATTCATACTTAAACATCACATCGCCCTATTGAACAATACATTTTCGCATAACTGAAATAATTAAACACGGCACAGTTATAGCACCGCACGACAAATGCAACTACAACAAAGGGTAAAGGTTGGCAAGCTAGAAAAGGTAAGATTTGCCGATAGGATGTTGCCTCACATTTTATGGATGAGATCCTTCTAGTTGGAAGGGCACAGACCCATGGTGGAAGAACCTTTGTGGGTGCCCTGCTCGTGGTCGTGGTCGTGGTCGATGAGATCTGACTTGGAAATTTAGAATTCCAAGACGCCGTCGTAGAACGTGTGCTTTAGAAATGACAAAATGGGCTCGATGGCGTATAAGGATCGTGAATCCTTGACCGCTTGACGGAGGAGATCAAAGGAAGGGCCGTCGAAGAGATCGACGACGGTTGAACCAGAGGGGTTGGGGATGGACCACGTAACCTGAGACATGCATGCGTGAAGCCGTCGCAGTCGACCAGCTTGATGTCATAGCCAGCTTTCCAGAGATACAGTAATACGCAAGCCCGCTGGAATGAAGCTTTCGACATGGCAATGTAGTCAACGTCTTCGCCGGCTTCCACGGTGACGTGTTGCTCCGAGATCGACATGTCGGAGCGAATGGCGGCCACCTTGCCAACATCCACCGGAGAGGCCATGCTAAACCACTTCTTGGCCGAACGCTCGTCGGGCTCCCCGGGATACGTGGTCGAGCTTAGGCTCCGACATTCTAGAGCAGGGGATGTGGATCTGGCAGGGAGGGACACCGCAAGCCTCATCTAAAAACTCAGGGGAGTGGGGGGACGGTATGGGAATCGCTGGGTAACCTGAACTTATTATCTAAGCTAGGAGGAACCAGCAGACTGACATGGGCTGGCGGCAGCGCCGACGGCGGACGTGAGCTAGGGTTCGAGGCCGGGAGGGGGGGCAGGTGGGGGTCTGTGGTGGTGGGGGGGGGGGGTTGTGGGACGTGGTGTTTGAGGATACACCACGGCTACTGAAGATTTTAGTAATGGTGGGCGGAGATGGTGGTGGACGAGGGAGGGCGACGGTTCAAATGGCTCGGCTACTGCAATTTTGCTGTAAGGTCGGTGCTGGGGGAGTGTGGGTGACGGTTGAAGTACGACGACTACTAAAATTTGGGTAAAGGAATTGATGCGGGGCGGGAGTTCCCAAGATCGCCCATGGTCCAATAAGAATATGCATGTATGATAATAAGGAAAAGTGGCGGAACCGCCGATTTTTGTAATGCTCATGGCAGGTAGTTTGTTTTTACATTTCTAGCTAGCTGGTCTATCGCACATGGTTCATCCTAATTTCTAAATAAACACACCCGCCTTTAGCTTTCATAGTCGTGGTGATTTTACAGCGCACTTGCATCGCACACGGTTAAGCCAGTACCTGCACCATTTTGCTCGCGCTTGCGCGGTCGTGGTGATTTTATAGCACACTTGCATCACACATGGTTAAACCAGTACCTCCACCATTTGCTTGCGCTTGCGCAGTCGTGGTGATTTTACAGAGCACTTGCATCACACACGGTTAAGCCAGTGCCTGTACCATTTTGCTCGTGCTTGCGCAGTCGTGGTGATTTTACAGCAAAAAAATAACCTATAAAAACATAGTCTAAAAATTAGCAAAACAAGGATGATCCCAAGGTTTATATAATATGAAACTTCCCATGGGGTAACCCATCCTTGGACTACTCTATCCCAAGCATGCTTAACTTCTGCGTTCTATTCAACTAGGCTAGTGGATGGGAAGCGACACCTTGCTGATAGGAATTGCTTCCTTGCCTTTAAGGTGTTTCACGCTGTTCACCCTATGGGACCTACTCCCTCCTGTCACGCACATTTGTTCTTATAGAACCTGTGTGCGATGGCTGGTCTGTCGCCGCCTAGCCTTCAATGAGCACTGACACTGGCAGAGAGAAGAGGCGGGAAACCGATGAGAGGAGTGGCGGGAAACGGTAGCCTGTTTAAAAAACGTACAAGAGGAGGAAGCGTGAGCTATCAAGACGCATGCGCACAGTGCTTACCCATGTACTGCATGTGCTGTCGAAAGAGCTGAGGGTTGTCGTTCGATCTGGGAGCATCCAATGGTGCAGACGTGCGATACATGGGGTTTGGGTTCTGGCCAATCAGAACGCATGACTCAGATCGGTGCGGCATCGGCCACAGTTTGGTAGGCACACGGCTTTCGTTTGCTCTTTTTATACAGTATGAGTTTCCTAGGCATTAAATGTCTATAATTCAAATCTGAACTACAAATACATGCTCAAGTTCACCAAAATGGCTAGAAAAATTGTGCATGCATGTGTCCTTGGGTGCATGTTTAATTAGGTCCCATGCCAGGAATGGGAACAAACTACAACTGTACCGGCGTCCTGGCTCATCCTCAAACATTTGGAATCTCAGTTTTTAGATCCCCATAAAATCCAAAACTCACCAGAAAGTCATCAAAGGTGGCATGGTGTCACGTCATGGCACATATATGTCGTGGTAAAAACATTGCCAATTTTGGCCAAGCTTTATTACAAACCTCTTACAAACTAGAGCTTCTCTCAAGGAAGCGTGATGGTTCCGATAGGGAAAGGTGTTCCCCTTGTGGTGAAACGTAGTCACTCCCTCTTTTCGCCTTGTATTTTCTTCTACGGGAAACATGGAACGACATGATATCCATGCTGAAATTTATACTTATTCAGGATTTGTTTGGCCTTTTTATACACTAATTGAGTTTCCTAGCTAGGCATTTAATGTCCATAATTCAAATCTGAACTACAAATACATGCTCAAGTTCACCAAAATGCCTAGAAAAATCATACATGCATGCATGTTCAGGTTCCATGCAAGGAATGGGAACGAACTACAACCTGACCGGCGTCCTGGCTCGTCCTCAAACATTCGGAATCTTGGTTTATGAATCCCCATACAAATTTAAAACTCACCAGAAAGTCATTCTAGGTGGCATGGTGTCACGTCATGGCACATATATGTCGTGGTAAAAACATTGCCAATTTGGGCCAGGCTTTATTATAAACCTCTTACAAACCGGAGCCTGTCGCAAGAACCCTCGTGGTTCTAATAGGGAAACGTGTCCCCTTGTGGGCCAAACAATAATCGCTCCCTCTTCTAGCCTCGTATTTTTTTCTACACTCAACACAGAACAACGGGAGATTCACGCTGAACTTTGAAATTATTCAGGGTTCGTTTAACCCTTTTTATTCATTAATTGACTTTTCTAGGCATTTAATGCCCGTAATTCAAATACAAACTACAAATACATGCTCCAGTGAACCAAAATGTCTAGAAAAAATTTACATGTGTCCTTGGGGTGCATGTTTAGGTCCCATGGAACGAAATGGGAATGAATTCAACCATCTCGCCGTCCATCCTTGGCCACAAACATTGCGAATCTCGGTTGATAATGTAAATTCAAAACTCACCAGGAAATCATGAAACTTGGGAGGGAGTCACTACATGGTACATATAATTGTCCAATTTGGGCGAAGCTATATTACAAGTCTCTTACAAACCGAGGCTTCTCGCAACCCTCGTGGTTTCGGTTGGCGAAACAATAATCATTGCCTCTTGAAGCCTTGAACTATGTTTTCTACCGGCAACATAGAATAACTGGAGTGTCGTGCCGAAATTTGAAACTGTTTAGGGTTCATTTGGCCAATATATATATTATTACTAATAATTAAGTTCTCTACGCATTTAATGTAGTCCATAATGCATATTTGAACTACAAGCACATGCTCTAGTGAAGCAAAATGGGTGGGAAATCGTACATGTGTCATTGGGTGCATGTTTAGGTCTCATTTAAGGAATGTGAATGAACTCCAACCATATTGTCGTCCTGAAACATTGAGAATCTTGGTGTTTAAATCTCAGTAAATCAAAAACTCACCCAAAAAACATGAAACTTGGCATGGTTTCATGACATGGCACATATATGCCATGGTAAAAAAATCCTTCAGTTTGAGAAGAGGCGCACACATTAGTAGCCAACGGACTCCTTTTTGCAACAAAAAGCTAACACATTAATATCACAAACGGTTGTATTATATGAACCGTGTCAAAATTTAACCATACTCAGTGGCGTGAGTGCAGCTGTTTGATTAGACGGGACGAGTGTGAGAAGTCTGTTGTGCAGGCTCAACGGGACGCGTGCGAGCAGTCCTCCGCGTAGGCTCGACGGGACGCATGCGTCCTGTCCACCTCGCAGGCTGGACGGGACACGTGCGAGCAGCAAGGCCGCCCATGCTCATCGGGAAGCAAGCTCTTTGACTGATAACCCACGAGTATAGGGGATCGCAACAGCTTTCGAGGGTAGAGTATTCAAGCCAAATTTATTGATTCGACACAAGGGGAGCCAAAGAATATTCTCAAGTATTAGCAGTTGAGTTGTCAATTCAACCACACCTAGATAACTTAGTATCTGCAGCAAAGTATTTAGTAGCAAAGTAGTATGATAGTAATGGTAATAGTGGCAAAAGTAAAGATAGCAGTTTTGTAGTAGTTGTAACAGCAGCAACGGAAAAGTAAATAAGCAAAGCACAATATGTGAAAAGCTCGTAGGCATTGGATTAGTGATGGATAATTATGTCGGATGTGATTCCTCATGGAATAGTTATAACATAGGGTGACACAGAACTAGCTCCAGTTCATCAATGTAATGTAGGCATGTATTCCGAATATAGTCATACGTGCTTATGGAAAAGAACTTGCATGACATCTTTTGTCCTACCCTCCCATGGCAGCGGGGTCCTAGTGGAAACTAAGGGATATTAAGGCATCCTTTTAATAGAGTACCGGACCAAAGCATTCACACATAGTGAATGCATGAACTCCTCAAACTACAGTCATCATCGAGAAGTATCCCGATTATTATCACTTCGGGGTTGTCGAATCATAACACATAATAGGTGACTACAGACTTGCAAGATAGGATCAAGAACTCACATATATTCCTGAAAACATAATAGGTTCAGATCTGAAATCATGGCACTCGGGCCCTAGTGACAAGCATTAAGCTTAGCAAAGTAATAGCAACATCAATCTTAGAACATAGTGGATACTAGGGATCAAACCCTAACAAAACTAACTTGATTACATGGTAAATCTCATCCAACCCATCACCGTCCAGCAAGCCTACGATGGAATTACTCACGCACGGCGGTGAGCATCATGAAATTGGTGATGGAGGATGGTTGATGATGATGACAGCGACGAATCCCCCTCTCCGGAGCCCCGAACGGACTCCAGATCAGCCCTCCCGAGAGAGATTAGGGCTTGGCGGTGGCTCTGTATCGTAAAACGCGATGAAACTTTCTCTCTGATTTTTTCCTGTGAAACGGAATATATAGAGTTGGAATTGAGGTCGGTGGAGCATCAGGGGGCCCATGAGACAGGGGGCGCTCCCAGGGGGAGGCGGCGCCATAAACAACACCATGGCAGTTCTGCCGAAAACAGCGTCAGTCCGGGTTAGTTTCATTCAAATCATGCAAGTTAGAGTCCAAAACAAGGGCAAAAGTGTTTGGAAAAGTAGATACATTGGAGACGTATCAACTCCCCAAGCTTAAACCTTTGCTTGTCCTCAAGCAATTCAGTTGATAAACTGAAAGTGATAAAGAAAAACTTTTACAAACTCTGTTTGCTCTTGTTGTTGTAAATATGTAAAGCCAGCATATAAGTTTTCAGCAAAGATTATGAACTAACCATATTCACAATAACACATAGGTCTCATATTGACTCATGTCAATAGCATAATCAGTTAGCGAGCAATAATAATAAAACTCAGATGACAACACTTTCTCAAAACAATCATGATATGATGACAAAATGGTATCTCGCTAGCCCTTTCTGAGACTGCAAAACATAAATGCAGAGCACCTTTAAAGATCAAGGACTGACTAAACATTGTAATTCATGGTAAAAGAGATCTAGTCAAGTCATACCCAATATAAATTAATACTAATGCATGCAAATGACAGTGTGCTCTCCAGCGGGTGCTTTTTAATAAGAGGGTGATGACTCAACATAAAAGTAAATAGATAGGCCCTTCGCAAAGGGAAGCAGGGAATTTTAGAGGTGCCAGAGCTTGATTTTAAAATAGAGATGAATAACATTTTGAGCGGTATACTTTCACTGTCAATGCAACAACTATGAGATGGCAATATCTTCCATGCTACATACATTATAGGCGGTTCCCAAACAGAATGGTAAAGTTTATACTCCCCCACTACCAACAAGCATCAATCCATGGCTTGCTCGAAACAACGAGTGCCTCCAGCTAGCAACAGCCCTAGGGGAGTTTTGTTTAATTATTTTGTTTTGCTTTGATCTTTTTGATCATGGGACTGGGCATCCCGTTTACCAGCCATTTTCTCGTGAATGAGGAGCAGAGTCCACTCCCCTTGAGAATAACCCACCTAGCATGGAAGATACAGACATCCCTAGTTGAAACATGAGCTGCTCGAGCATACAAAATAGAATTTCAATTGAAGGTTTGGAGTTTGGCACATACAAATTTACTTGGAACGGTAGGTAGATACCGCATATAGGAAGGTATGGTGGACTCATATGGAATAACTTTGGGGTTTATGGAGTTTGGATGCACAAGTAGTATTCCCGCTTAGTACAGGTGAAGGCTAGCAAAAGACTGGGAAGCGTCCAACTGAGAGAGCGACAACAGTCATGAACATGCATTAAAATTAATTTACACCAGGTGCAAGCATGAGTAGGATATAATCCACCATGAACATAAATATCATAAAGGCTATGTTGATTTGTTTTCAACTACATGCGTGAACATGTACCAAGTCGAGTCACTCAATTCATTCAAAGGAGGATAACATCCCATCATACCACATCATAACCATTTTAATAGCATGTTGGCACACTAGGCAAACCATTATAAACTCATAGCTAATTAAGCATGGCATAAGTAACTATGATCTCTAAATGTCATTGCAAACATGTTTATTCATAATAGGCTGAATCAGGAACGATGAGCTCATCATATTTACAAAAAGAAGAGAGGTCGAGTTCATACCAGCTTCTATCATCTCAATCAGTCCATCATATATCGTCATTATTGCCTTTCACTTGCACGACCGAACGGTGTGTATAATAATAATAGTGCACGTGCATTGGACTAAGCTGGAATCTGCAAGCATTCAATTCAAGAGAGAAGACAAAGTAATATGGGCTCTAGGTTAAATCAACAATCATGCATATGAGAGCCAGTAAGCATTTTCATTATGGTCTTCTACTCTTGACCCCCAAAGGAAAGAAAAGTAAATAAAACTATTTACACGGGAAAGCTCCCAACAAGTAAAAGAAGAATGAGAAATCTTTTTGGGTTTTCATTTTAATTACTACTACAAGCATGGAAATTAAACTAACTAATTTTTTTGGTTGTTCTTAAGGTTTATCGAACACACAAGAAGAAAGCTAGAAAAATAAATTAAACTAGCATGGATAATACAATGAAAGAGTATTAGCACCGACGACTAGAATAGTGTGTGAACATGAATGTAAAGTCCGTGAGAAATACGTACTCCCCCAAGCTTAGGCTTTTGGCCTAAGTTGGTCTAATGCCAAGGATAGCCTGGCTGATATTCGAAGTTATAACTGGGGTCATACTGAGATGCAGCAGCCAATGCCTCCTGGGCTGCGGCATGTTGGCGAGCTGCCTCCGCTCTCCTCTTGTGTTCGGCTGCCTCCTCCCTGGTGACAACATATCTTCGTTTTGCCTGGTAATCAAAAAGGGAAGGAGAAGGGAGAGTAACATGGACAACGCGATGTCTGTCAAAGATTAGTCGGTACTGGAGGAATTGTTCATTCCGCACAAGAAAGCAGTGCCTGACCATAGCGTCAAAATCTAAATAAGCAACAGGAAACTCCATATCTCCCTCACGTGGAGATATACCAAGGTAATTAGCAACACGGGTCGCATAAATTCCTCCAAATAAATCTCCAGATATACCATTATTATGCAACCTACGTGCCGCTATTGCTCCCAATTTGTAATCTTTATTACCTAATACAGCACTCTTGAGGACACAAAGATAAGGGACACACATGTGACATGCTTCATCTTTACCGTTAATGCATCTACCAATGAAGAGAGCAAAAGAATGTATAGCAGGAAAATGAATGCTCCCAATGGTAGCTTGTGCTATATCCCTAGATTCTCCCACAGTGATAATAGCAAGAAAGTCTTTATATTCAGATTTGTGGGCTTCATGAACATTGCCCCACTGCGGGAGTTTGCAAGCAGTACTAAAATCTTCTAGGTCCATGGTATAAGATTCATCATAAATATCAAACAGGACATTTTGAGAATTACGCGAAGATGTAAAGTTAAATCTTCTCACGAATGAATCAGTCAATTGGTAGTACTGAGGACACTTGTCTTGTATGAAGTCCTCAAGCTCGGCATTACACACATATGCATCAAATTCATCCTTGATGCCTGCATTAATCATAAACTCTTCTGATGGCCACTCACAAGCCCGCACTTCGGCTTCTCTTGGTGGTTCATCGTCTTGCTCGCGCATAGCACGCCTAAGTCCTCTCTTTGTTAAGGAACCACCTTGGTACATTCTGTTGGACATATTTCTCTGAAAAATTTCTGAAATTTTTAGTAACTTCAAAATAAAAGTGAATCAAACTAAACAAGGTTGGTAGCAACTACTCCCACAAGTGCCTAGAGCCTATATCATGCTTTAGAATTACTTGGGACCTCATAAATTTGACATGCAAGCTCAAGAACAGGGTCACCTATGCAGCAAAAATTTGCAATGAATAAAGCACTAGAACAAAAACTAATTGGACCAATGGAGGAGTCACATACCAAGCAACAATCTCCCAAAGCAGTTTTCTGAATGAAGCTTTGAGCAAGGAGATCGAAAATCGCAGCAAAATGAGCTAGAACTCGTGCTTGAGCTGGATGGTAATTTTTTTGGCAGGAAGATGGAGTGTGTGGGTGCAGGAATAAGTGGAGGGGGCCACCACGGGCCCACGAGACAGGGGGGCGCGCCCAGGGGGAGTGGGCACGCCCTCCACCCTCGTGGCTAGGTGCTTGGCCCCCCTGTAGTGTTCTCAGTGCCAAAAATCCTCAAATATTCCATAAAAAATCATACTGAATTTGCAAGGCATTTGGAGCACTTTTATTTTCGGGATATTTTTTATTGCTCGGATAATTCAGAAAACAGACAGATAATACTATTTTTTATTCATTTATTATAAATAACAGAAAGTAAAAAGAGGGTACAGAAGGTTGTGCCTTCTAGTTTCATCCATCTCATGATCATCAAAATGATTCCACTAACAAGGTTGATCAAGTCTTGTTAACAAACTCATTCTGAATAACATGGAACTGGAGAAATTTCGAATAACACTAGGTTACCTCAACGGGGATATGAACATCCCCAACAATAAGAATATAATATTTTTTCTTGACATTAAGAAGAGGAAATTCAAAACCTCCTTTAATGATAGTTGGAACTTTTCTAATAGAATTGATGCTATGAACTTGAGGTTGTTTCCTCGGAAAGTGTACCGTATGCTCATTACCATTAACACGAAAAGTGACATTGCCTTTGTTGCAATCAATAACAGCCCCTGCGGTATTCAAAAAGGGTCTACCAAGGATAATCGACATACTATCGTCCTCGGGAATATCAAGAATAACAAAGTCCGTTAAGATAGTGACATTTGCAACCACAACAGGCACATCCTCACAAATACCGATAGGTATAGCAGTTTATTTATCAGCCATTTGCAAAGATATTTCAGTATGTGTCAACTTATTCAATTCAAGTCTATGATATAAAGAGAGAGGCATAACACTAACACCGGATCCAAGATCACATAAAACAGTTCTAACATAGTTTCTTTTAATGGAGCATGGTATAGTTGGTACCCCTAGATCTCCAAGTTTCTTTGGTATTCCACCCTTAAAAGTATAATTAGCAAGCATGGTGGAAATTTCAGCTTCCGGTATCTTTCTTTTATTTGTAATGATATCCTTCATGTATTTAGCATAAGGATTTAACTTAAGCATATCAGTTAAGCGCATACGTAAGAAAATAGGTCTAATCATTTCAGCAAAGCGCTCAAAATCCTCATCCTCCTTTGTCTTGGATGGTTTAGGAGGAAAGGGCATGGGTTTTTGAACCCATGGTTCTCTTTCTTTACCGTGCTTCCTAGCAACAAAGTCTCTCTTATCATAACATTGATTCTTTGATTGTGGGTTATCAAGATCAACAGCAGGTTCAATCTCTACATCATTATTATTGCTAAGTTGAGCATCAACATGAACATTATCACTAGGTTCATGTTCATCACCTGATTGGGTTTCAGCATCAAAAATAGAAATGTCATTGGGATTCTCAGGTGTGTCTACAATAGGTTCACTAGAAGCATGCAAAGTCCTATCATTTTTCCTTTTCTTCTTTTTAGAAGGACTAGATGCATCAAAATTATTTCTCTGAGAATCCTGCTCGATTCTCTTAGGGTGTCCTTCAGGATACAAAGGTTCCTGAGTCATTCTACCTGTTCTAGTAGCCACTCTAATAGCAAAGTCATGTTTATTATTTAATTCATCAAGCAAATCACTTTGAGCTTTAAGTACTTGCTTAGCTTGAGTCGTAACCATAGAAGCATATTTGCTAATGAGTTTAAGTTCACCTTTAACTCTAGCCATATAATCACTCAAGCGTCCAATCTCGAAAGCATTATTCTTTAATTCTCTACCAACATAAGCATTAAAACTTTCTTGTCTAGCCATAAAGTCATCAAATTCATCTAAGCATGGGCTATGAAATTTAGTAGACGGGATTTCAACTTTATCATATCTATAGAGAGAATTTACCTTTACTACCTGTGTCGGGTTATCAAGACAATGTGTTTCTTCAACAGGCGGTATATTAAGACCATGTATTTCTTCAATAGGAGGTAAATTCTTAACATCTTTAGCTTTAATACCTTTTTCTTTCATTGATTTCTTTGCCTCTTGCATATCTTCAGGACTGAGAAATAGAACACCCCTCTTCTTCGGAGTTGGTTTAGGAATAGGCTTAGGCGTTGGCTCAATTTGCTCAGGAATTGGCTCAGGAAGAGTCCAATTATTTTCATTAGTCAACATATTATTCAATAACAATTCAACCTAGTCGACTGTTCTTTCCATGAAAACACAACCAACACAACTATCCAAGTAGTCCTTGGAAGCATCGGTTAGTCCATTATAAAAGATATCAAATATTTCATTTTTCTTAAAAGGATGATCAGGCAAAGCATTAAGTAATCGGAGAAGCCTCCCCCAAGCTTGTGGGAGACTCTTTTCTTCGATTTGCACAAAATTATATATTTCCCGCAAGGCAGCTTGTTTCTTATGAGCAGGGAAATATTTAGCAGAGAAGTAATAAATCATATCCTGGGGACTATGCACACAACAAGGATCAAGAGAATTAAACCAAGTTTTAGCATCACCCTTTAATGAGAACAGAAATATCTTAAGGATATAATAATAGCGAGACTTCTCATCATTAGTGAACAGGGTGGCTATATCATTTAACTTGGTAAGATGTGTCGCAACAGTTTCAGATTCATTGCCATAAAAAGGATCAGATTCAACCAAAGTAATTATCTCGGGATCAACAGAGAATTTATAATCCTTATCGGTAACAAAGATAGGTGAAGTAGCAAAAGGAGGGTCATATTTCATTCTAGCATTCAGAGTTTTCTGTTTAAGTTCAGCTAGTAATTTCCTAAGATCAGATCTATCATTGCAAGCAAAAAGATCTCTAGCCGTTTCTTCATCCATAACATAACCCTCAGGAACAACAGGCAATTCATAATTAGGGGGAGAACCTTCATCATCACTATCATCAATAATTTCATCTTCAATAATTTCATTCTCTCTAACCCTAGCAAGTTGTTCATCAACAAATTTACCTAATGGCAAAGTAGTATCAAGCACATAAGTAGTTTCATCACAAGTATCATGCATAGCAGAAGTGGCATCATCAATAACATGCGACATATCAGAATTCATAGCAGTAGCAGGTTTAGGTGTCGCAAGCTTATTCAAAATAGAAGGAGAATCTAGTGCAGAGCTAGATGGTTGTTCCTTACCTCCCCTCGTAGTTGAGGGAAAAATCTTAGTTCTTGCGTCTTTCAAGTTCTTCATAGTGATCAGCAGATATAAATCCCAAGAGACTCAA
This sequence comes from Triticum aestivum, assembly GCF_018294505.1. NCBI lineage: Eukaryota > Viridiplantae > Streptophyta > Magnoliopsida > Poales > Poaceae > Triticum > Triticum aestivum. The sequence continues at coordinate 472,767,646 of NC_057801.1, forward strand.
AGAATAGAGCTATACTCCCGGCAACGGCGCCAGAAATTAGTCTTGATAACCCACAAGTATAGGGGATCGCAACAGCTTTCGAGGGTAGAGTATTCAACCCAAATTTATTGATTTGACACAAGGGGAGCCAAAGAATATTCTCAAGTATTAGCAGTTGAGTTGTCAATTCAACCACACCTGGATAACTTAGTATCTGCAGCAAAGTATTTAGTACAAAGTAGTATGATAGTAATTGTAACAGTGGCAAAAGTAAAGATAGCAGTTTTGTAGTAGTTGTAATAGTAGCAACGGAAAAGTAAATAAGTGGAGCACAATATGTGAAAAGCTCGTAGGCATTGGATCGGTGATGGATAATTATGTCGAATGCGATTCCTCGTGTAATAGTTAAAACATAGGGTGACACAGAACTAGCTCCAGTTCATCAATGTAATGTAGGCATGTATTCCGAATATAGTCATACGTGCTTATGGAAAAGAACTTGCATGAAATCTTTTGTCCTACCCTCCCGTGGCAGCGACGTCCTAGTGGAAACTAAGGGATATTAAGGCCTCCTTTTAGTAGAGTACCGGACCAAAGCATTAATGCATAGTGAATACATGAACTCCTCAAACTACGGTCATCACTGAGAAGTATCCTGATTATTGTCACTTCGGGGTTGTCGGATCATAACACATAATAGGTGACTACAGACTTGCAAGATAGGATCAATAACTCATATATATTGATGAAAACATAATAGGTTCAGATCTGAAATCATGGCACTCGGGCCCTAGTGACAAGAATTAAGCATAGCAAAGTCATAGCAACATCAATCTGAGAACATAGTGGATACTAGGGATCAAACCCTAACAAAACTAACTTGATTACATGGTAAATCTCATCCAACCCATCACCGTCCAGCAAGCCCACGATGGAATTACTCACGCACGGCGGTGAGCATCATGAAATTGGTGATGGAGGATGCTTGATGATGACGACAGCGATGAATCCCCCTCTCCGGAGCACCGAACGGACTCCAGATCAGCCGTCTCGAGAGAGATTAGGGCTTGGCGGTGGCTCCGTATCGTAAAACGCGATGAAACTCTCTCTCTGATTTTTGTCTCCGCGAAACGGAATATATAGAGTTGGAGTTGATGTCGGTGGAGCATCAGGGGGCCCACGAGACAGGCGGCACGCCACCCACCCTCGTGGACAGGGTGTGGGCCCCCTAGCCTTGATTCTTTCGCCAGTATTTTTTATTTTTTCCAAAAGTTATCTCCGTGGACTTTCAGGTCATTACGAGAACTTTTGTTTTCTGCATAGTAAACAACAGCATAGCATGTTCTGCTGAAAACAGCGTCAGTCCGGGTTAGTTTCATTCAAATCATGCAAGTTAGAGTCCAAAACAAGGGCAAAAGTGTTTGGAAAAGTAGATACGTTGGAGACGTATCATTAACCTCCATGCACCAGCCGCCGCCCGCCTCGCTCACAACTTCTCCATTAATGGGTTAATTAAGGCTCCCGCCTTCGGTGTTTGCTTGTGATCCCATGGCAGCATTTGCTTTGTTCGTGTTTTCAACTTGTATTCCGGCCTAATTTAAATTTCCAAATAGGGCAACGTATAATACGATGGCAAATAAAATGGCAATAGATAGTACGATGACAAATTTACAATGGCACAGATAATAATTGTCTTACATATTTCGGATAATGTAAAATGCCACATGCAGCAAAGCCCGGAAGACATGGGGGCAAGAGAAGAAGGAAATCACAGACAACGATGTAGATCGCTGTTGTATCTACTCTTCGATGGATCGCCTAGCGATGACATCCCCCGGATCTTTCTTCAATTCCTGACGACTTTGCCTAAAAGCAGCCATGGATTCCTCCACATCCTGCTCGTGCTCGATCCGGAGCTTCCTCAGGTCACCCATCAGTTCCTCGATGACCACTATCAGCGTCATCCCCGAGGCACTCCTATGCTCATGCAGCATCATCCAGCCTGCAGCCTCCTCCTCCTTCTCGGCGAGCGCCTTGAGGAGCTTCGTATTATCACCCATGAGTTGCTCGACGAGGCCAGTCGCCTTGTCAACCGAGGCATCGCTAATCTCGAGGAGCTTCATCAAATCGTCGACCAGCTCATGCGGCATAATGAGGCCAGCGAGAATGTCATTGTCGCCGGCCAAGGACTTCAGAAACGCCAGCTCATCGCAATCGCCGATGCGGCGAGTGCACTCGTGAGAGCCCTCGCGTGCCCGTGAGAGCTTGTTCGAGGGCTTCGCGGCGCACCAGGACATCTCTGATGCGGCTGCGGCTGCTGCTTTATGGCGGGACCTCTCTAGTGCTTCCACGGCCTTGTTCTTTGTTGCATGGTTATATGCCCACCCGAAACTCCTCCTACCAGTCATGGCGGAACGACTTGACATGAAAGACCAGTTTTGTGAGTGATGGGGAGAGGAACTGTGAAGTAATTTTTGAGTGGGTAGTGTTTATAGCCCGGTGCTAACTGTGAGCACACACTAGTTTGATCGGTGTGAACAGATTTGCAATTATTTATTGCGTTGTAATCTGCAATGTGACGAGAAACAAAGTCAAATTTATTGATGGTTCTGGCCTTCTGGCCTAAAAAGCCCCGTTTTTGTTGTTCTACCTCATCGCAAACAGTTCTTTTGGATCAACCGTATGCAATGCATCAGAAGCCCGAAATGTGGGCCCTTGTTCTCGGATGAACGTGTATGTGTCTGCCCACAATCACACACGGTCATGATATCACCATCGGTGTCCTATGGATGCGCCTTCACGTCTCCCACAGGGTGCCAGAAGATTGACCATTTGGTTGCTCGCGTGGTGTCCCTGCGCGCTCTGCTCGCCATTGAGGAAAATTTACAATGGCAACAGTTAATAATTGTCTTACATATTCAGGATAATTTAAAATGCCACATGCGGCAAGGCACAAAACACTCACGACTTACTTATGCATACAATTATAATAAAATATAGGCTAAAAAGTTGAGCCAGCGGCCTTCCGGCCACGGTCTTCTCGGACTCCATGATCAGCATATCACCCTTGCGGCCATTCATTATGTGTACCTTACTAATCAACGCACACGAGTACTCACAGACGCATCGTGTGCGATACTCCTAGCCACCACAAGCAACTAGTTAGCATTTCTCAAAGTTTTTTGTACGAACAGAATCGCACACGAACTTACTATAGTAACTGGCTGTGTTACAATTTCTCATCGCAAATAGTTCATCCGAGTGGGCTGTTTGTTGTCTATCACACAGATATGGTTTACACGAATCTTTTGTGTTCTTTTGGCTGATTGCAAATGTTGTATATCACACACATCTTGTTAAGATCAACCATTTTGGTTCTCTTGCCTATTCGAAAATAGTTTGTCCGAGTGAACCGTATGCTATATCATGCACACCTTGATCTAGCTGACCATTTCTGTTGCATTCCCTAATAGCACACAGTTCATCAGAGCAAACTATATGCCGTATATCACACACACGTTGATATGGCTGCTCGTTTCTGTTGTTCTTCCCCATCGCAAACAGTTCTGCTAGATCAATCGTATGCCCAGCATCGCACACGCAAGTAAAATCTGAACCGTGTTTGATGTCTCCACCATCGCAAACGTTTTGCACCTTTTTTGACGGTTTTTTACACCACCATTTGCGATTATTGCATTGCACACAGTTTCGTCGAAAGGTCACTAATCGTAGTGTCGTGTTAGCAGCATCCTGCAGTAGTGTATATGTGTGTGTGTGTGTATATATATATATATATATATAAGTTAAAAAGACGGTGTCCCTCATATAAACCTGACAGTTGTCTATCTATGAACATGCAAACATTACTAGTGCTACAAGTGATAACAACAAACCATTTAAACAAATAGGGTATCAGAATGTAAATTACACGTGAACCCTAGAAGTACATATGACCAGCTATCTATGTGCTTAAGTAGCTATTAAAGTTCATGCAAATAGGTAATTCTTACCAGTAGGTATCAAACATATAGATAGGCGCAATCTATAATAGGATTAACAGGCTATGGCATTATGTAATCAGTAGCAAACTAAATTAAGCCAAGCAACATAATTGAACAATTTTGTAATAAGTGGCTAACTAAAATTCTGAGAAGCAGGTAACTGAACTTATGCTAGCTCTTTGTATAGGCACACTGCAACTTCTTTTTCGCTTGCAAGGTTCTACGAAGGAGTCCATGGCATCAATTGCTTGGATACGCAATCCCAATACTTCTTTCTTCCCACACTGCATTGGTAAGTCGAATGGTTAATCTAATAAGATGGTGCGTCAATGGTACGCATCGGCGCTATATAAACAGTTTTAACCCCTTTCCTCGACGACATTTGGAACCGTCGCCAAGTGAGTGTGGGCGATAGGGGGGGGGGCTTCACACACGACCCAGAAACCGTCGGGGATATGCCCTCCTGGCACACCCGCTCGGCAAAATGAGGTCGTGTGCGACTGGCGAGCAAGCAAATACAATTATACGTACAGTAGTGCTAAAGAAATACAATTATATATGCGAAATTGTTTCCGCTCGTAAGTACATCCCACACAGTCAGTCCCCGCTAAACGGTTCCGTTCGTATATACATCCCACACGGTCGCTCCAAGGAAAACGTTTCCGTTCACAGGTACATCACACACAATTTTCCCAGTTAAATCATTGGTGATAGCATTGCCATCGCACACAATATTAAGAATTTTATTGTTTGCGTTATTGAATGCATCACACGCGGTGCGCAGAAGGAACTGTGTGGCAAAGGTTGTCCATCACACACAGTTTTTATGTGGTAAACGTTTGCGCAAGGTGGCCTAACGCAAACAATTTTCAAGAGGATGTCATGTGTGATTATTCATTAATCCAACACGGTTTATTCCTAGAAACTATGTGCGTTGCCTGAGGTCATCGCCCATGGTGTTTTCTCAATAACCATTTGCAATAAAAAACCAAGTTAGCAGGCTAATTATCCTATTATTAATAATCCATTTATTAATCTAATTGACATTTCATATTAAGCACACAATATATTTCATTTTCATAATTGAAGTACATCAGAGTACAAAATCATATAGGTTCAACACTCAACTACCCCATTACACAACTGCACCAGCACGAAGTTTCACATTCAACATCTATAACCTTTCAAAATTAGCATCATAGACGGCACATAGACAGATGCATCTCATCTAGAAAACTGCTGAAGTAGAAGGCGAATATTCAGCCTTCATTGATGTTGAATGTCTTTGCAACTTTAGGCTAGTGCCTCTGGATGATTGACCGTCCATCCTTCGTCCTCTTCAAGAACACTTCAATATTGAACCGCGGGTGTTGTATGAATACGTTCCTCGCCTCCTGACCATGCAGGTGGTTTGAGAGGTAATCATCAGTGAGCTTTCTTGGAAAGGCCTGAAAATAAGGATGTGCATAAATATCTTCTCTATATTGGAAATGGGGAAATGGAATAAAAAAGACAAGGTATAATAGTTAGTACCATCCTATAGTGAACTGATGTCTTCTTCATTGTGCAGACAAAGATCTTGCTATTTTTTGTCGCTAATTTCTTTACCCTAACAATCTTTCTGAGTTTCTTGACTTGACTGATATTCATGGACAAATCATTTCCCCATATGCAAAAAGGGTCGAATAGTGGGTCAAAACCTCTGACAGCAGGACCTAAATGTGCAAGACCAAATTGTTTAAAACCTAAGTATTAGAATGGTTCCTGCAATGGCACAATAATGTGCAATTAGACAAAGGACCATGCATGTGCAAACCTTGATTGTAAACCTCGGTGCTTCCCATTATTTCCCTGCAACACATATAAGGTAGTTAGTGATCAGGTTAAGTGAGGGTTCGCATGCTATTAGTAAAATACGTTGATGAAAAATAAGCACATTGCAGATTCATCAGATTAATTCAAGCCACATGGAAAACCCATTTATCCAAACCAAGCATGATTAAGAAATAGGAAATATCGCAATTGTATATGTTTCCCATGTATTAAGTGCAGCCAAATTTGATTATTCCTCACATGCACAACAATACAAAATTCTACCCACGACAATTGGACATTGCATTGCAGAATTGACCCAAGCAGTTAACTAAACACCACAACAAATAAACCAAACATTAAATGAGCACCACATTGCACAATATAACATACTCCTAATAGAAGATCAGACATTTAACCAAACCAAGCATGCTTAACAACTTGGAAATATAGCAATTGTATTTGTTTCTCATGTATTTAGTACAGCCAAATTCGATTTATTTCTCACATGGTATACAATAATAGCATGCACCCACAACAATTGAACATTGCATTGCAGAATGGAACCAAACAGTTAACTAAACACCACAACAAATGAACGAAATGTTAACTAAGCACCACATTGCACAATATATAACATACTAGAAGTTCAAATAGTTAACCAAACCAAGCATGCTTGACAACTTGGAAATATAGCAATTGGATTTGTTTCTCATGTATTTTGTAAAGAAAAATTCGATTTATTTCTCACATGGAAGACAATAGAAAATTGTACCCTAAAGAATTTAACATCACATTTGCAGAATTGAACCAAACAGTTAACTGAACACAACAACTAATTAACCAAACAGTTAATAAGCGACACCACATTGCACGACATATAGAACATATACACTAGAGCAACATATTGCATGGTAAAAGTAGATAGCACAATTCACTAGAATTGCTAAGGAAAGGCAGTAGCTAGCAAACTGAACATGGGTCGTTATAGTGAGCTAATAGGACAAGTTACTCCTCATTGTCGGAGATATGAATGATGATTGGCTCCTTGGACATGGAAGAGGGCGAGGCCTCTCCATCGCGGGTGCCCTCATTGTAGTGGTGAGTTGCCTGAGCCGCTCCGGGCACCAACCTTCTTGCTCTCGAGTTGAGGTAAGCACGTGCATGCTGAGAAAACACCTTGTAGTCTTCATTGAAGGCACCGAGGGTGGCCTCGAGAAAACGCCAAGAACTGTCATTTAATGTAGCCAAAAGTGTCGCAGCGTCGGCGTGCGAGGCGTTGATGATGGCCTCGAAGGAGAGGTGCTCCTCCAAGATCTGGGGGTCGGCACGAATGGCAGCCATCATGACCTCATCTGCGCGTGCGGCCGCGATTTGCTTCTCCGCTACCAAATGCTCCTTGAGATCCTGGCTATACTACATGCACCATGGCTTAGGGCGGCGCTTATTTGGTGGAGGGGTCGGTAATTTTGGTGGAAGGTGTCGCACCGGAAGTCGGGGCATGTGGGATGTGGAAGAAGGAGGAGGAGGATGGGGGTCTGGTGTGTATTACCTGCCTGGATAGATGAGGCCGAGAAGCATGAAGGAGGGTCGCCGACGAGGGGCCGCGTTGCTAGCAAGGAGTGAAGGTTTCAACTTGGAAAGGAAGGAGGAAACAGGAGAAATATGGCTTTTGGTAAGGGGGAGGGGCGGGGAGGTATATATTTCCACGGAAGCCGAAAATTTTGAATCGGTTCAGCGAAAAAACTCGTGCGCAGTGTTATCAGACACGGTCCCTTATTCAGAACTGTGTATGATATGCAAGCTTTTAAATGGCGTCCGCTACCTCCGCTATTGCGGCCACAATAGTGGTAGCGTTTCCCTGCCGCTATTAGTTTAAGGTTGCGTTAGAAAATAGCGTGTTGTCATGATGCGGGCACAATATCACTTGTTAGACCGCTATATCGTCCGCTATCTACAATATCGCCTGCTATATAAGTCCTTGTTGTTCTGTTGTGTTATTTATTTACGTAAATGTGTCTTGCTTGCATGGTTGCACGACCAAATATTGCTCAATTATAGTTTATATTCTTATATAAATGATGATGTCTCAAATTAATTGTCATATTTTTTGTCAACGGCCTAGAAATATACACAACAATCTCAAATTTATGATTTTTCTAAAATTGGCTATGTGGACAGAGCACCCGCAATATCGCCCGCTATCCGCATTCCGCTACACGGACCTCAATCCACAACGAGTCCGCTATCCGCTATTTAAAAGCTAGACGATATGTGAACATCACAAACGATTCAGATAGCTTAACCCGTGTGTGATGAGTTTGAACGTCAAAAATTTTGGTTCCAATTTCCCTGGTTACAGTGGTCATCCACGTCATTGCATAATTTGCATACACAAAGGAGACTACAGGACACCCAAACTTCTTAATCGAGCAAGTTCAGCAATTAAACAGAGCTAGCTGGCCTAAACATTACTCTAACAAATTAAATAGTGTCGCTCTTAATTAAACAAAACAAAGAGTACTACTACGGCTGGTGCTCGTCGATCTCCGCCGCCTCCTCCATGTCTAGCTCGCGCCCGACGTCTCCCGCGGAAAGGGCTCGATGGCATCCATCACACCATACTCGACAAGCATCTCACCATCCGCGTTCGGCATCTCTTTGCAAAATGCCGCCACGAGCCGGGCATGGGCGGCCGCAATCTGGGCTTTGGCGGGATCCATTGTGGCAAGGTATGCCCCGCAGGAACGGATGGCAGCTCGAACATTCTCGACGATTGCCAACTCTTCGGTCGTGGGTTGCCGACTGTTGTTAGAGAAGCTTCTTCGATTTGTGCGGTGACCACCATGAGCTGGGAGTGGGCGGCCTCCATCAGGGTTAAGGACGGCGCTGCGGAACGGACAACTGCTATGCCGCTCTCGCCAGTTGCTATCCCTCAGGCATATGTTGCTGCCGCCGCCTGAGAAACAACACCGGCCATTTGAGCTACCTTGGCCGCCCGGTCGCAGATTACGGTCGCCCTCACAAAGCTTGTTAGCACGAGCCTGGCGGATGTGGCCGCGCTCTCACCGGAGTGGGCTGCGGCTGGACTGCTCGTAGATCTCATGATTCCTCGTCTTTGCTTTGGCGTGTGTTATGGCCAAGGCGGCGGTAAGGCTCTTTGCATGCTCGACGAGGCGCTCCTCCTCCTACCGCAGGAACTCGATGTAGCATGCAAGGTTGTTGCCGCACATGAGGGCCTCCACCTCCGCCTCCCTCATTCGGGCGGCAGTGGCGGAGCGGGTGATGATCTCGGCGGTCGACGGTGGGCTGGCGACCACGGCGGCCGATGATGGAGTGGTGGCCACGACCACCATCTCCCGCCTTTGGCCCACGGTGGGCGAAGCGGGTGATGGCCACAGTTGCTGACAGTGGGGTGGCGGCCACAATGGCCACCTCCCACCTTTGGGCCATGGCGGCGGAGCAGGCGATGGCCCTGGCTTTGGACGGAGCTTTGGCAGCAAAGGCGGCCAGCAACAGCTGCCGACAGACACCGACGACCAAGCGTGTGGTGGGTCTTGCGCGCACACCCAACAGGGACGCCACGCGCACTACACTACACCGGGGACTGCGCCGCCGCCGCGGTGTAGCCTCCCTGCTAGAGCTGTGCTTTGATGACGGCGGAGTGGTTGAGCGACGATGACGGACCGGTGCCATTGGCGATTGTGGGAGAAGTAGACGAGATAAGCTACAGGGAGGGAGGGTAAAATGCGACGTAGGACTCACCGGCTATGAAGGTTTATATAGTAGGCTGGTAAGCATTGGGATTTGGGGGGATTTCACGGAGTTGGGCGCGAAGCTTGCGCGGAACCTGCGCAGTTGCGCGGGAATGGGCACACAAACGTTTGGCCAAAAGAACGCCTCCGCGTGACTGCTCCAGCTTGCACTCGAACCGTCTGCGGCAGGCTGGCAGCAGGGTGACAACACGTTCGAGAGGAGGACGAAAGGACACGTACACATACGTTTAATAAAGAAATGTTTGCGATTTAGTTACCTACTATGCCCTCGTCCCTTGTTTATAAATTGGATTTAATTAATAAAATACAAATGCATGTCGCCAAAGATTATATCGTTGGACTCGTTTTTGAACATAGTTTCCAGTTATATAATTTTTGTAACATGCATTAACATTTGGTTGGTTAAATTTGAGGTTATATACCAACAAGCATTTCACCACAACACACACGGCTTATTCCATCACAAACAACTGGGATGGATCAACTGTATGCCACGTATCGCACACGCAACTCTAATCTGGTTCGTGCTTGATGTCTCAGACATCGCTCGCCTTTGCTCGCGTCCCTCGGCAAGCTCTGCTCTCCGTCAGGTGCCACAGCGCGCTCTGCTCGCGTCCGACGGCACGCTCGGGTTGTGGAAAACTTTTCCTTGTGTGTTTAACTTGTGTGTTCAACTTCTCGGTTGAGGCAACCACGGAGCGCTCTACTCGTGTCCCTCCGCGCACGCTTTGCCAGCGGTTGGGCCTGCGGACGATCATGTCGGGGGCCCCATATATGCGGTTCTGCCACGAGCGTTGCCACATGATGCAGTGACGTGCGACACGATGGAGTTACGCGCTGCGAATTAAAACTACCATCAGGCGTGCCATTCGATATTGCAGGTCGTCCGGCTTCCCCTTTAATTCCCACGGCCGTCTCTTCAACCTTTGGATTGTGCCCCACAACACAACAAGAAGACCCACGACGACACATAGAGAGGGGATGTCTAGCAGCGCTCTAATGGAGTTCGACGAGCATAAAGTGGAGACCAACAGGAGGGAGACGGATCTCTTGGTGGTGTACACCATCGATCCGGCTGTGGTGGACGACTACATCAACACCGTTGAGCAGTTGCTTGCTGGAGACAAGTACAAGGTGGTCGGCATAGACCTCCAGTACACCCCCGGTGTTCCCGGCAAAGATCAGAAGGTTGCTGTTGCCCAGTTGTGCATGTGCCATCATGTCCTCATCTACCACTACTGCATGGCCATAGAGCCTTGCAGTAGTTTTGCCAGGTTTGTCAACAGCACCGACTACAAGTTCGCTATGGTGGAAACCACCGATGATGTAAAACATCTCAGTGTTACGGGCTTGGCCTACAAGAACCTTTTCGAAATCCGTGAGCACTACAGGGTTTGAGCATACTACAAAAAAAGACACATCCGTTACATTTTGGGCCGAATGAAATTTTTTTCTGGCATACTTATGACACTTCTATGATGATAATTGTGACAAAACCCGGTATCATCATAGATGTGGTGGGCTCCTACTTCTTTGACAAAAAATCATGACAAAAAATGGGCTTGTCGTCCTGGGCGGGCTGGAGACGCAGCTGCATGACATTCTTTGGGCCGTCCATGATGGAAAAAACCGTGGTAGAAGTGAGGGCGAGGAAAATTTCAGAGAGTTCCCGGTTACAGTGGGAGGTCGGGGGCCGAGCGATGCACGTTTCTCTCGTACACGTACGCGCGTGTTTGCGAGGCGTCGCCTAACTGAACCCGAGCGATTGCACTGCAGGCTACGCGTTACTGAACTTGAACGATCGAGCGATTCCTTCGCTACTGCTTCTAACAGAAGCCGATCGATGCTGCCTCCGGATGAACAGTGAGCGTTGCACGCGGGGGGGGGGGGGGGGTTGGATGAACAGTGAGCGGTGGGTGTCGGTGTCAAAACCGGCAGATCTCGGGTAGGGGGTCCCGAACTGTGCGTCTAGGCGGATGGTAACAGGAGACAAGGGACACGATGTTTTTACCCAGGTTCGGGCCCTCTCGATGGAGGTAAAACCCTACTCCTGCTTGATTAATATTGATGATATGGGTAGTACAAGAGTGGATCTACCACGAGATCAAGGAGGCTAAACCCTAGAAGCTAGCCTATGGTATGATTGTTGTAATGGTTGTTCGTCCTACGGACTAAAACCCTCCGGTTTATATAGACAACGGGGAGGGCTAGGGTTACACAGAGTCGGTTACAATGGTAGGAGATCTACATATCCGTATTGCCAAGCTTGCCTTCCATGCCAAGGAAAGTCCCATCCGGACACGGGACGAAGTCTTCAATCTTATATCTTCATAGTCTTGGAGTCCGGCCGATGATGATAGTCCGGCTATCCGGACACCCCCTAGTCCAGGACTCCCTCAGTAGCCCCTGAACCAGGCTTCAATGACGACGAGTCCGGCCCGCATATTGTCTTCGGCATTGCAAGGCGGGTTCCTCCTCCGAATAATTCATAGAAGATTGTGAACACCAGGATAGTGTCCGGCTTTGTAAAATAAATTCCACATACCATCGTAGAGAGAACAATATGTACACAAGTTCAATCTGCTAACGTATTCTGTGGCGTGACGTCACTCCACTACCAAGCCTTTACTTGAATCGTTTTTATTATACCACCTCAGCGTGTTTAGCGAAGCGGTTTCCTTGGCACGTCTTGTCGAGGAAGAGATCTTGTTCCCCTTATTCCAGGATTCCCATCAATACGGATGTGGGTAACCCAACCGCGCCATTGATTGTGGCGCTTGGGAGATAAGCGAGATTTACCAGGCCGGTGGGGACGCATAGTCTTCGTCCACCCATATATAAGGGGATAAGGATCCACCTTTTTTACCTACGCCTTCTTCTTCCTTTGCTTATCCATCTCCGCGCACTCGAGCTCCAGCGCCCAAGTCCGCACATCTCGCCTCAACCTTCTCCAGCCATGTCCGGAGCGGGAGGCAAGTGGATGGCCTCCTCCGTTATGGAGGGGCACATCGAGAAGCTGCGCGGCGCCAGATACCTGTCCGGCGACATCGCGCACTGGCTGCCCGACGAGTGGCAGCTCATCCCCACCCCCAGGCCCCATGAGAGGGTCGTATTTCTTCCCCACTTCCTCCGCGGACTGGGCTTCCCACTTCATCTCTTTGTCCGGGGGCTCATGTACTACTACGGCCTGGACTTCCACGATCTAGTGCCAAACTTCATCCTCAACATCTCAGCGTTGATCGTCGTGTGCGAGGCCTTCCTCTGCATCCAGCCCCACTTCGGCTTGTGGCTAAAGACCTTCAATGTCAAGCCGAAGGTGGTGAAGGGCGTCCAAGCGGAGTGCGGAGGCGCCATGGTGGGCAAAATGCCCAACGTCACTTGGCTTGAGGGTGCCTTCGTGGAATCCATCAAAGGGTGGCAATCGGGGTGGTTCTACATCACCGAGCCGCATGACCCTAAATGGGCAGCGGCCCCCGAGTTCAAATCTGGTACCCCCATGCAGCTCACCTCCTGGAAAGAGAAGGGCTTGCTATGGGGTAGTTCGGAGGAGCTGGCCGGACTCCAGTCCTGTCTCCAGACCCTGGTGAACAAGAAGCTTAAACTTGTCAACGTGATCCAGGTCATGCTCGTCCGCCGGATTCTCCCCTGCCAACAACGGGCCTTCAATCTATGGGAGTTTGATCCGGCACAGCACCGGACCCTGAGCGGGCTCTTTGACACGACGTACGAAGCTGCCTGGAGGGTGTTGTTCAAGGGCGGAGAAGCCCCCGCATCCGCAATTGAAGATCGCGGATTCAGCACGCAGTGCCCGACTGGTGAGGTAAGCTATGTCATCCTTTATGGGACACTCATTTCTTTCATAGTTTGACTCTATGTGGGATCTAAAACTCCCAATGCCTTTAACAGGACTGGCAAAAGACGTCCGGATAGGTTAACTGTCCGGCTCCCCTTACAGAAGACCCAGCGGACACCCGTTTGACGGGGCTGCTGGTCCCGGCACTTTACGTGGTGCCGGAGAAGAAGGCCAAGAAGAAGGCCACGGGAACCCGAAGGAGTTCCCGGCGCCAGGTGGTATCGGACTCATCGTCCGATGACTCTGAGGCGGACTCCTCCCCCGAGGAGGAGGAGAAAGAGGCCTCTCCCCCAGTAGGGGGAGAGAACAAGAGGAAGGCCTCCCCAATGGGGGCGGCCGAAGGGTCGAAGAAAGGACGGAGCCTTCCTCCGGACTACTCCGCCAACGCCGACGACGGCGACGAGGAGTGGCCCTCAAGGGCCAAGCCCCTGGCAAGATCGTAAGTGTCCGAATTCCTGGATGATTTACAATTTCCCTTTTTGCCACGTGGTGTCCTTCTAATGCCGCATACAACCTGTAGTCCGGCCAAGGATGATCTTCCCGCTTCGTCGAGCGGGTCCTTGGCTACGTCGGATATGGATTCCCTTCCGACCACCTCCACCCCTCGTGATGCTGATGACGCCGAGGTGGGTTCCCAGGAGGGGACCCGCTAGGAGGGGGAGGCTCTGGAGGTGCCTCAGGGCAACCTCCCGGACTTCGCACCAGACTCCGCACCGGAACCTGCAGTGCTTCCGGAGTCCGGCAGGCGGCCCCTTCGTAAGAAGGGCAAGACTGTGACACCAGCGGCCGCCGTCCAACCGGAGGCGCCGGATAACTTGTTGGAGGCGCTCAACGGTGCTTCCATCGAGGAAGAACACCGCACTATCATGAGTGCGGTGATTCAGAAGGTTTAGCTCGCCAAGAGCGGGCTGACCGAAGCCTGCAACAGCCTTCTAACAGGCTTTGAGGTAAGAAATTTAAAATATGTAATATGATACCACATAGACAGTAGCCCCTGATGCTCGGTTCGGTGTTCGGAAAGAAAAGCCGGACTGAGGATCTAAAAAGATATACGCAGGAGGTCTAAAAAATATGTCAATATGGGATTGCAGGCTGCGCTGCTGACCTCTGCCGCACTGACTGCGGAGGTCGGTGCTTTGAAGCAGAACCTCGAGCGGACCTCGAGCCGTGCCAAGAAGCAACTCGAGGACAAGGAAGGTGAGTAACACCGTATTAAATTTGTACCTTATAGAAAAGGATTTTGGTTGCAAGAGAAATAACAAGGATAACATGGGTACTACAGGGGCCACGAATGAGGTGGTGTCGAACGCAATGCGGCCGCAGAGCGAGCCGAGCGGGAGAAGCAGGAGGCGCGGGTGGCGGAGGTGCAGCAAGATCTCCAGGCTCTCATGGAAAAACATGAGGGTTTGGAGTGCGACTCAAGGATTCGAGAGTCCGAGCTTGCATCGGCTCTTGAGAGCACCAAAGTCGCTAAGGCCGAAGCCCACAAGGCCCTCCAGGAGGTCGAAGATTTGAAGAAAATAGCAGCGGGTAAGGCATTTTTCATGCAAAGCAAGCATGTGAATGTGAATTACCTATTACTTACCCGAATTCGGAGCTCTCCAGGAGCATTCGTGGATCTGCCCCGCAGCGTGTCAGATGCTGCCGCTTTCTACCGGGCCGAGGAGGGGAGATCGACGGAGAAGGTCTTCTGGTCTTAGTATGCTGAGGCCGGACATCCAGTGCCCCTTAGCGACCAGCAGAAGCAGCTGGTCGAGCTCCACAAGGTAGCAGAACAGAGCATGAAGGGCCTCATAGTTCGGTTGTGGCCCAAGGAGGCCATGCCTGGGAGCTACTTCGGCCTGGTACGGCGGCTGGTGGACGCGTGTCCCTGGGTGGAGGTCGTCAAGCATTCCGCCTGCATTGAAGGTGCCTGTCGGGCCCTTGCCCGTGCAAAGGTGCACTGGGGCAGGATGGATGCTGAGAAGCTGCTGACGGACGCGCCGCCGGCATGCAAGGAGTATCGTACGCCCGAAATGTATTATAAGAGTGTCCTGAAGGGTGCCCGCATGATTGCGGGTGAGTGCTCCAAAGATGTAATATTTGAGTAGACTCGCATTTTGTTATCCTGTGCGCTGAAAACCTTGTTCATATGCGCTAAGCAATGCTTGTTAATTTAAAATATTTCCTTCTATGCGGCCGTTTATCAAATCTGAGAGATGGCAAGTCGTCGGCTTCAGCCCCCATGCCACTAGTGCTGGAGTGTTCGGGATAAACTTGAGCACTCTTTTTCCCATGTTTGGGTCCATCTAGGGAGGCGCTCAACACAACGAACGAGGCAACCGGAATTATAATGCTTGAACACTCTCACTTAGCCATAGAATTCTATAATTTTAAATTTCGGCGAAGCCCCTAGTGTTCGGAAGACCGAGTTCGGGGCGCTATCCACGCCTGGGCCGGACGAAGCCGGTTCCTCCCTCTAAGCGGCGTAAGTCTTTAGGGACTCGAAAAAACCTCTCGAACAGCGACCAACTCTCGCCTTATCATGACGGTCAGTTTTAGCTTTCTCCACTGAGGCGCTCGCCCAGCTCAACCGGGGCGCAATCGCAGTGGTTCTCCCAGTGCTACCTTAGCCGATAAAACGGAACATAAGGTACCAAAACATGGGAGCCGGGCAAACCCAACTATTGACCCAAGACATGATTCGGAGCTGATGCATATAATGCTATAAGTTCGGGGTGCCGCACTTGTGAAAGTGTTCGGACTTATCACACCATAATGCGGGGAACTTAAGCCCCTGGTGTATTCGGCCGTACCAAAGTGTACGGATGCAAGATGTCATAAATGAACATATATATAAGAAAGAAATGCAATTATAAGCGAAAAGCGATGCATTGTTTATTCAAGGAATTCTGCGATGAATGCAGAACGATACAAATAGTGCAGTAAGCAAGGGGTAAGACTATTAAACATGTCCCCCTCCAGGGGTAGGCTGCGGATTGGTGTATGAAAACGGATTTAATGCTTGTAATGGAGACCACCTGGATACTCGCCGTAGCCCTTCTTATCCCCTGGCTGTTGCATTGTGTGTTCAGTAGGTCTACTGCCGGACAGGGCTTCTGGTGAACGGAGTCATGTGCATAAAAAGAAAGAAAAATAAAAAGAGTAACACACTTGGGAGCCCCTGGTGCGGTTAAGCCGCATTCTGGGCCTGTGGTGGCCGTGCCCCTCCCCCTATGCCCATGGTATCTCTAGAGCGTAATGATGTACGCGAAGGACCAGTCTTGCAACTTGGCAGGGGCTGGGGTTGGGGCCGCATTGCTACGCATGCTCGGAACGTGCCAGGTGGTCTTGTTGTAGGTTACTCCGGGCGCGTTTGGCCGTGTCTGGTCGCTTAACGGCCGGACTCGAAAATTGCCTTAAGAGGCTGCTCTGTACTTCTGTCGCGAGAGCCACTGTGTGCTCCTCCGTTCGGAGGGAGCGTTCAGTGTTTCCGTTGACCGTGATGACTCCTCGAGGGCCTGGCATCTTGAGCTTGAGGTATGCGTATTGCGGCACCACGTTGAACTTTGCAAACGCGGTCTGTCCAAGCAGAGCGTGATAGCCGCAGCGGAACGGGACTATGTCGAAGATTAACTCCTTGCTTCGGAAGTTATCCGGGGATCCGAAGACCACTTCCAGTGTGACTGAGCCTGTACAATTGGCCTCTACACCTGGTATGACGCCTTTGAAGGTCGTCTTTGTAGGTTTAATCCTTGAGGGGTCTATGCCCATCTTGCGCACTGTGTCCTGATAAAGCAGGTTCAGGCTGCTGCCGCCGTCCATCAGGAATCTTGTGAGGTGAAATCCATCGACGATTGGGTCTAAAACCAATGCGGTGAATCCGCCATGGCGGATACTGGTGGGGTAGTCCCTTCGATCAAAAGTGATCGGGCAAGAGGACCATGGATTGAACTTCGGGGCGACTGGCTCCATCGCATATACGTCCCTAAGTGCACGCTTCCGCTCCCTCTTGGGTATGTGGGTTGCGTATATCATATTTACCGTCCGCACTTGTGGGGGGAAACCCTTCTGTCCTCTATTGTTCGGCGGTCGGGTCTCTTCCTCGTCGTCGCTAGGCAGCCCCTTGTCATTGTTTTCGGCGATTAACTTGCCTGCCTGCTTGAATACCCAACAATTCCTGTTGGTGTGATTGGCTGGATTTTCGGGGGTGTTGTGTATCTGGCACGAGTGGTCGAGTATTCGGTCCAAATTGGACGGACCCGGAGTAGTTCTTTTGAATGGCTTCTTCCGCTGACCGGGTTTGGATCCTCTGACTCCGGCGTTGACTGCCGTATCCTCAGTGTTATCGCCGTTAACGCGGCGTTTGTTTTTGCTTCGACGCGACCTGCCATTGCGGTCCTTGGTATCCGGACTGCCAGAATTTTTGCTGAGGTTGTTCCTGCGGGCTAGCCAGCTGTCCTCTCCCGCACAGAAGCGGGCCATGAGTGAGGTGAGGGCTGCCATGGATTTCGGCTTTTCCTGTCCTAGGTGCCAGGCCAGCCACTAGTCGCGGATGTTATGTTTGAAGGCTGCAAGGGCCTCTGCATCCGGACAGTCGACGATTTGATTTTTCTTTGTTAAGAACCGTGTCCAGAACTGTCTGGCCAATTCGTCTGGCTGCTGAATTATGTGGCTTAGGTCATCGGCGTCTGGTGGTCGCACATATGTGCCCTGGAAGTTGTCAAGGAATGCGGCTTCCAGGTCCTCCCAACACCCAATTGACTCTGCTGGCAAGCTGTTAAGCCAATGCCGAGCTGGTCCTTTAAGCTTGAGTGGGAGATATTTGATGGCGTGAAGATCGTCACCACGGGCCATGTGGATATGAAGGAGATAGTCTTCGATCCAAACCGCGGGGTCTGTTGTCCAATCGTAGGATTCAATGTTCACGGGTTTAAACCCTTCAGGGATTTGATGATCCATTACTTCATCTGTGAAGCATAGTGGGTGTGCGGCGCCTCTATATTGGGCAATATCACGATGTAGATCAAGCGAGATTTGTCTACTGTGTTCGGCCCGACCGGAGTTGCTGTATCCGGCGCGCATCGTGGGGCGCCCACGTGATCCGTAGATCGATCTTGATTGTCTTGCCTTGTCCTCCAATATGTATCGCAAGTCTGGCGCATTCCCCTGTGGCTTCGTACTTTTCGAGCGGTGTTGGGGTACGGTTCTGGTGGAGGGCCTAGATGCCTCCCTCTTGCGGCCACGAGGTGGTCGATCTGCCGTATTGTGCGCTGGTGATGAAGGTTTATATACCTCCTCCTCTAATCAGGGGAGCAACTTGCGTTTTGGGTAGCTTTTGGAGGGGCGTTCGAGTTCATGCTCTTCGGCCGCGAGGACTTCGGTCCATCTGTCGGCCAGCAGGTCTTGATCAGCTCGGAGCTGTTGCTGCTTTTTCTTTAGGCTGTTCACCGTGGCCATTAGCCTGCGTTTAAAACACTCTTGTTTGATGGGATCCTCGGGCACGGCGAATTCGTCGTCGTTGAGGCTTGCCTCGTCTCCGGAGGGAGGCATGTAATTATCATCCTCTACCTCTTCGTCTGCCGCTCCCTCGTGGTGGCTGGCTTCTCCGTCCTCCTGTGCTGAATCTTGCTGGAGGGGGTTATCTTCGGCACTCTCTGGGGTGTTATTATCTTCGGTGCTGGAATCTCCATTCTTGCTGTGGCGGGATTTAGAGCGGCGCCACTGACGCCGGCGTTTGGGCTGTTTCTTGGAGGAGCCTTCCTCTGCTGCATCCTCGCCGTTCCCATCCTCTGGGATGTCCACCATGTATATGTCGTATGACGAGGTGGTCTTCTAGTGCCCCGTAGGCGTTGATTCTTGGCCGTCTCCGGCATCATCGTCCATACCGTCGATGTCTTCGGAGTCGTAATCTAGCATGTCGGTTAGATCGTCGACAGTGGCTACAAAGTGGTGGTGGGTGGGCTTCGAATTTCTTCGTCGTCCGCATCCCAACCGTCCTGACCGTAGTCTGGCCAGGGCACTCCTGACAACGAGAGATACTTTAGCAAATTCAGAATATCGCCGAAAGGCGAGTGCTGAAATATGTCCGCGGCGGTGAACTCCATGATCGGCGCCCAATCGGATTCGATTGGTACGAGCGCAGGAGGTTCGGAGTCCAGCGAGGAGTCCGGCACCTCGGAGTCACGAGCTTTACAAGGGACAAGGTTAGTGTTCGGCTCCATCACCATAGATTGCAGCCCCCGAGGCGGTGTCTAGCCACCCGTCCTCGATCTGCGCGGTCGGCTCCGAACTAAGGGTCGGAGCGGACTCATGTGCGGCCTCCATGGCACTGTCCGGCAGCAGAGCTAAATCATGCCCATTGTGACAGTGCGGCGCGCTCGGCTGTGGCTCGAATCCGTCGAAGATCAAGTCTCCGCGGATGTCCGTGAAGTTTAGACTTCCAAATCTGACCTGACGGCCAGGGGCGTAGCTTTCGATCTGCTCCAGATGGCCAAGTGAATTGGCCCGCAGTGCAAAGCCGCCGAATACGAAGATCTGTCCGGGGAGAAATGTCTCACCCTGGACTGTGTCGTTATTGATGATCAAAGGGGCCATCAAGCCTACTAGTGACGACACAGAGGAACTCTCAATGAAAGCACCAATGTCGGTGTCAAAACCGGCGGATCTCGGGTAGGGGGTCCCGAACTGTGCGTCTAGGCAGATGGTAACACGAGAGAAGGGACACGATGTTTTTACCCAGGTTCGGGCCCTCTCGATGGAGGTAAAACCCTACTCCTGCTTGATTAATATTGATGATATGGGTAGTACAAGAGTGGATCTACCACGAGATCAAGGAGGCTAAACCCTAGGAGCTAGCCTATGGTATGATTGTTGTAATGGTTGTTCGTCCTACGGACTAAAACCCTCCGGTTTATATAGACACCGGGGAGGGCTAGGGTTACACAGAGTCGGTTACAATGGTAGGAGATCTACATATCCGTATTGCCAAGCTTGCCTTCCACGCCAAGGAAAGTCCCATCCGGACACGGGACGAAGTCTTCAATCTTGTATCTTCATAGTCTCAGAGTCCGGCCGATGATGATAGTCCGGCTATCCGGACACCCCCTAGTCCAGGACTCCCTCAGTGGGGGTGGATGAACAGGACCCCGATCGATCGAGCTGGTTGGGCTGGATGAATAGGACCCCGTGGAGGGCTGGATGAACAAGACGGCCCCGTGGAGGGCTGGATGAACAGTAGATGGTGGAGGGATGGACGAACAGTAGCCCATGTAGGGGTGGTTGAACAGGAGCCCGTGGAGAGGGGTGGTTGAACAGTAGCCGGTGGAGTAGCGTGCGGTGGAGGCTGGATGAACAGGATCCCGTGGATGAACAGTCGTAGGTGGAGGCTGGAGGAGGTCGACGGTGGATGAATAGTAGCCCATGGAGGCTGGAGGAGGTCGACGGTGGAGATGAACAGTATCCCGTGGAGTCCTATTTTGCGGTATGCCACACCCCTCCCGATGAACAGGACCCCTGTTTCGACCGTAGTGCTCCAACACAAGTCCGTTTCGTCCGTTTTGCGGTACGCCACACCCCTCCCGTTCAACAGGACCCCGTTTCGACCGTAGGAGGTCCAACACAAGTTTGTTTCCTCCGTTTTGCGGTACGCAAGACCCCTCCCGATGAACAGGATCCCATTTCGAACATGGCCGGTCGAACACAAGGCCGTTTCCTCCGTTCCGCAGTATGCCAGGCCTCGTTTCCATCGCCTATTCCGCCCAAGCCCTGCCGATGAACACGATAACGCATTCCATTTCGACCCAGCCGGTTGGCTCCCCATGAACACGACGACGACGCTGTTTCTCTATTCCGACCCAGCCATGTACACGAGCCCTGGTCGTACATATGCGCGAGTTGGCATTCGAGACCTCGCTCGTATGTACGTACGTGGCAGTATTTACTTTCTTGCACCCTGGCCGTTTTACATAATTGTACATGCTACGTGTGCGCCTCTACTACGACACGACGCGCCTCTACATCGACCAGTATGTATGTACACGTTCGTGACCAGAATGACAACGCTACGTACGCTTCGACCAGGTGGGTCCCGACTGTCAGTAACTTCCTTGCGTACGAAGATGTAGCTGGTGGGTCCCAGCAGTCAGGGGGCGAATCTTTTTTTTTGCCCGGACGCACTTCCTTGCGTGTGAAGATGTAGATGGTGGGTCCCAGCAGTCAGGGGGGCGAATCGTTTTTTCGGACGCACTTCCTTGCATGCGAAGATGTAGCTGGTGGGTCCCAACAGTCAGGGGGAAACGTTTTTTTCACAAAATAAGGTGGCCCGTCTGGTGGGTCCCTGCTGTCAGGTGGAGGAATAATTATTTTTTGCATAATAAGGAGGCACTTCCTTGCGGCCGCCGTGGACCCAGCTGTCAGCCTCTCCACGTACAGTACTCTTCCGATGGAAGTCATTCCTTGACCACGTTGACCACGCCGAGGGGAGAGCACCAGGGCGGTGGACGACAGCGAGGCCTAGGAAGGGGAAGACGCGGAGCCGGGGAAGACGCGGTAGTGGATGCCCACGCATAGAGGAGTATGAGGGTTCACTCGTTCGGCTGCGGTGTGAGGCTGCCATCGCCGCAGAATAGCAGGGGGTGTGGGTGAGTAGAGGGATGGCCTGGCCAACGGCGGGAGTAGTAGGGGGCGGTGAGGCCTCCGCGGCATCACAGCCGGCCTCGGGAGGCAGGAGCACGGGGCACGACCGGCGCTACTTTGGGCGGCTGAAGCAAGAAGACCAGAGGTTGAAGAAGCACTACGGCTATTGGATGGACATCGTACGGTCACTGAAGCTAGAATTGTTCATATTGACTAAGTTGACAAAGCCCTCCGTCCCCGTCAACTTAGTAGGCCCACAAGTCAGCCTCCCACCAAGGTGGGTCCCAGCTAGCAGGGGGAGTATTCATTTTTTTCTGCATAATAAGGAGGCACTTCCGGTGGGTCTGAGCTGACAGCGGGGGCAACGTTTTTTTCCGAATTATGGTGGCCCGTCAGGTGGGTCCCAGCAGTCAAGGGGGAAACACTTTTTTCGCAAAATACTATGGCCCGTCTAGTGGGTCCCTGCTGTCAGGTGGAGGAATCATTATTTTCCGCGTAATAAGGAGGCACTTCCTTGCCGCGGCCATGGACCCAGCTGTCAGCCTCTCCATGTATAGTACACTTCCGATGGAAGTCGTTCCCTGACCACGTTGACCACGTCGCGTTCCGTTGCATGCATGCGTCCATGGGCGTGATGCGTCCCCACTGTCAGCCTCTCGCGTATAGTCATCTTCCGATGACTCTCGGTTGTTGACCACATTGACCGCACCGTGCCGAGCGCACCAAACCTAGTGGATGACGGCGAGGCCCCAGACTGGAATGACCCGGAGATGGGGAAGACGGGGTAGTGGAGTCGCAAATGGAGAGGAGTGGGAAGCTTAACTGGTTTGGGTGCACGGCAGCACAGCCGGGGTGCCACCCATGGGAGACAGGAGCAAGAACAGAGGTTGAAGAAGGAGCACGGCTGTTGGATTAACATCCAACGGTCCAGCTGCTAGAATCATTTGTTGATTAAGTTGACAAATACCTGCGTACACGTCCGCTTAGTAGGCCCACAAGTCAGCCACCAAATCTAACGGTTCCCAGCTGTCAACGGGAGGAATAATTTTTTTGCATAACAACGAGGCACTTCCTTCTGTGCGAAGATACAACTGGTGGGTCCCAGCTGTCAGGTGGAGGAAACATTTTATTTCAGCTTAATAAGGAGGAACTTTCCTTGCTTGCGACCATGGACCTCGTGCGTCCCAGCCGGCAGGCTCTCCATGTACAGTCCTCTTCCGATGACTCTCGCTTGTTGACCACGCCGCACCGAGCGCAGCGAGGTGGTGGACGACAGCGAGGCCCCGAACGGGAACAACTCGGAGATGGGAACACGCGGCAGTGGAGTCACAGATTGAGAGGAGGAGAAGGGTTATAACTGGTTTTGGTGCGGCGTGGGGCTGTAGTCGGTGGAGAATAACAGGAGTTGTGGAGGGGTGGAGGGATAGCCTGGCCAGCGGTGGGGTTGCGCTTCGCAGCGATGCGTGCTAAGCAGAGCCGCTAGCCAACGGAGGCCGGACCAGGCGGTCCCGGCGACACTGGAAGAAGAAGACGAGAGATTGAAGGTGCATGCCGGCCGTTGGATATAAATCCAATGGCTGTGGATGCCATATTCATTTGTTGACCAAGTTGACAACGCCCTACGTAGGCTTCGACCTATTGGCCCACATGTCAGCCTACAAAAATGTGGCATATATTTAACCCATGTTTTCTAGAATGTACAGTCCATTTGCTGGGCTCGGTGAACAAATAATTTTGCGTCAATCAGGTCCATTTATATTTTCTAAGAAATCCCAGCCCATTTGCACTTCCTTGAAATACACGAATTAGCTGGGCTCGTTATATATATAATGTTATGTTAGAAGGAGCAATTAATATCAAAAAATAAACTGGAGAGGCACATTTTATATATACATAATTAACAAATTAGCGAGTTATTTCTCAAAATAAAAATGAGGGCGTTATTATTAAATTGGTCCTTAAAATCTCCGCAAGCTTTTGTACGCAATCACCAGGATTTTCCTTGGTTGTGAGTCAAAAACAACCAGGATTTTCCTTGCCAACTTCTGTTAAAAATTTACTTTTATAAGTTAATAACACGTGGGATGTTTTTATAATGTATATATAAGTCTCTATAAAATATACGATAATAGTAATAATATAAATATATATAATGTGTTTAGAAGGGAAAACATAAATTGGACACATCATTATTATTCTTATATATAGATAAATAGAACAGAGACCTGCGTTTAATTAAAAAAATACATTGGGCTGCCGATCTTTAAGAAAAAGCCCATAGGCCGGTATGGACCTCAAAAAATAGGTTGAAACCACTGTCTCCGTATGTCGTGGGCTACGCATGTTATAGGCCTTGCTGATACTTGTCCATCCTCTGGAAAAAAATGATACCAGATCCCCGAGCGAACTGGATTAAAGAGGGGGCCGGCGGCACGACTGAAGAAGCATATCAAGAGCGATTTTTTTTTCTTCAGTGGATTGCTCTCGGTAGCGTTTTTTACTTGCCTCTGCACCATACAACTTGTATTTTTAGCCTCCCAGTCCGTCGTGGTGGACCAGCAGCCCATTTGTTGGGCGGGCCAACCTACAGAAACTAGCACTCGATTTTTCATCAAGCCCCAAAAACAATGCAGTACTATGTTTGGTTTGAGGCCGAAAACATTACGGCAGGGGTTGAGCGGGGGAGAGGGGAAGACAGAATAATAATAAAATTAAAAAGAGTTGATGCGTCGTTGCTACCCTAACAAAGCAGGTGCAATTCTTCTCGGGAAGAAGGTGTGCCGTTGACACCCACACATCACATACCCCACAGTAGGCATACTAACAAGTTCACACAGAAATACAACAGAAAAGGTAAACATTCGTATCAAACTCAGGTTCACAGGGCACGCTCATATTCATAGCCAACATTCCCTATCAACAACTCAAAAGATTCATATATACACAAGTTCAGCATATCTATGCATCCAAATGATTGATAGATCACACGACAATATTCATACATAATTCACAAAAAGATTTAGATATACACATGTTTAGTATGTTTATGCATCCAAATGATTGAGATCACAGCCAATATGATCCATGGACGAACTTTAATTACCTAGGGTACAGACTGGTAAATGGTGTTCAGTCGAAGGTACTTCTTGCTAAAATTAATTCTTGTACGAGTAAACTTTTGAGTACATAAGAGGCAGCACAGACAATCTGAACTTTGCTTGTAGGTTTATCCTCAAATAGTGGCCTCGTGCCGAGTGAGGTTTGAGCAACTTGGCCACTACTTTCATCCAACTAGTTTACTAGCTCGTCTTAGTCCTGTAGCTCGCCAAAATTCTACATTGTAGACGAGAAAGTAGGCGGTTGAGAAAATGAACCACCCAAATTTTTTGTGCAGTTCAACTGAAATGGAGCATCCCTGGCGTGCAGACTGATTAAGTGCCAGATGAATATACGCGTCAACCAACTTGTCTGGAATCTTTAGACTCCATGCCATACAGTTCGCTACCATATCTGCCGATAACCAAAAGGCACAAGTTGGGACCAAAGACTGGACTGTGTTCTTCTGGGCTATGCGCCAAGCAATATTTTTGGCGTTCACTCTCCTAATACTTGGAGTTTGACAACTGGTTGACGCCGGTTGATACTCGAATGAATATAGGCACTTCTTGTCAACATCGATGCTTGTCTGAGTGAACTTTGGAGTACATAGCAGCAGCATAAGTATCTGTCCATCTGATCATTTTGTGCAGTTCTACTGAAATCACCCAATGCAATGATTTGCCTGCGAGTTCAGGCTCCAAGTTACTCCTTTATAAAATCGGCAAACAGTAGCACAATACCAAATTACCAATACATGACAAGCACAATAATCAGGATAAAGACCAGTACCAACCTGTGTGAGGTAGCATATCAATTACTATTTCCTTTGACTGGAAGCCGAGATAAGCGAAGCGACTGACAGCAAAGGAAGAAAGCAAGCCGAGATTAGCGACTGACAGGAAAGGACGGAAGCTATCGAGGCAATGAAGCACCCAAAGTTTTTGTGCAGTTCCACCAAAATCGAGCATCCCTGTTGGCACATATATTGAGAGAGTGAGATTACTGTAATAGTGGGACTAGTTGATGAAACATACACTAACAAATAGAAGCACCCTCATTATCTTAATGGGTAAAGTTAGCAACATAGTAGTCTTGCTTAAAGAGAGGTATTAGTTTATTTAATCAGTGCCAATTAGCTCAACAATCAAAGCATTGCCATTTATCATAGGTTGCAAAACTTAACGTGCAAAGATAAAGGAGTTTCTCATGACAGTAGCACGATACAAATAGAGATGACAGCAAACTAATATGGATGAAGGCCTTAGGCCCGTACCAACTTGAGAAAAAAAGCTTATTCATGTAGTCCCATAAGAGATGATAAAGCACTCACTGGAATCACTCAATAGTATATATTTTTGTGCACTTCAAATGTATGGTTGAAATCACTCTTGTTTACCAGTGCTGAGATTATATCGAAAGATTATCAAGAACTT
This sequence comes from Triticum aestivum, assembly GCF_018294505.1. NCBI lineage: Eukaryota > Viridiplantae > Streptophyta > Magnoliopsida > Poales > Poaceae > Triticum > Triticum aestivum. Next base: position 472,794,215 of record NC_057801.1, read on the forward strand.
CCAGCAGAGTTAAAGCACTGGCTGGGATACAGTTCATTGTATTGTCTTGTGTAGTTCCACTAAATGTATGATTGGCACAACATGATCCCTGTTTGCACAAGTAGGAACAAGGTGAAACCTTCATTAGCTTCGTGAGAAAGGATAGGAAGACATTAGCATATTACTCTAACAGTAGCATCAAATTCATGATGGACAATACGCAAAACATTGCCTCATTGAACCAATGGCAATAAATTGACATGCAAAACAATAGCACTATTATGTCATGACACTAATAATATTCCCTCCCTGTTCCACCACATGATTCACCTCCATAGACAAACATACACACGTACATGATTCAGCATAGGGTCCTACTAAAGATTTGTTTAACTCCGACAGGATAAATAGGCAGCAATAAATTAGTGGTACTTAAGTACTCCTAATTAATTAAGTGAGACATCAGAAGTGGAAGGGCTCCCTGGAGGATCGTCTCATATGTAAGGTAGTCATTGCCAGAGCCCTTGAATGGCCTCGACTGAGGCCTCTGGCTTCAGCAAGATCGCCTTGGCACTGTTTATTCTTCTTCTTCCTCCTCTTCATGCTCTGTTTCTCTTTCTCCTCACCAGTTGGTGAAACCAAGTACATGATTGGCCGTCTATTTCAGAATTGGTTTTGTCAGTGAGGGAGTACAAGTGTACTAGTAAAAAATAGCATTATTTTCTCATGGCAGTCGGAAAATAGAGATGAACACATGTATTAAATATCATTCTTACCTAAAGGAAGGTTATGGCGCCAATATGGATGATGAGGATTGGAACACAGATCTCCCTTTGTGCAGTTCCACCGACATGAACCAACTGTTCCATTCTGACATTCTAGTTAAACAGCACAAAAGTCACTTCTTTTAAGAAGAGTTTTGTGCAGTGCACCAAAAGGTCACAACAGCAACCAGGTGAATTGGATATCCCTGTTTGCACAAAAAGGTACAGACGAAAACAGTCAGAGTCTCAAACAATCACAGGAAAAAACATTTGGCTAAACTTGTCATGGCTTATAACAGTGGCATGGCTTCATTTTTACCAGGGACATTAGATTAAGAACAACTAAATATTTGGTATAAGGGCATGGGACAGTGGGTGCACCAGCAGTCCAGCACCATGTACGTAAACAGGGGCATAAAGTGGTGATTCATAGTCTGTTGCCCCGAGAAACAAACATCCATGAAACATATCTTGGTTGGTGCCATTTTTGTTCACTCTCGCCACCTACTCTTGTGTGTGGATAGCAAATCTAGTCCTGGTCATACCACTGTGTATAGCGTTACCCCTATATTTCCCTTTTCGACCAAGAGACCGGTTGGATGACCAGTCTGTACTACTTTCACCCCCTTTCCTTCCTGTTTGTACCAAGTCCGATGTACATACTAAATTCCCCCACCCCCACTTTATTTCTTGTTTGAACAAAGTACTCCCTCCGTCCGGAATTACTTGTCATCAAAATGGATTTGTCTAGAACTAAAATACATCTAGATACATCCATTTCAATGACAAGTATTTCCGGACGGAGGGAGTACAAGATTCGACTCCATGAAGTAGCTTTACCTCTAACAATAGAAAAAAAATAGGTGAAGTTGGACCATCCGATCAAGAGGGACTGAGAGGTAGAAAATGATGCACATGCAGCGACGTAGCGAGCTGGGGAAGTAGAGCTAAGGCGGTTTCGAACGAAGATATACCTAAAGGTCATTGGGATGTGGATAGGTGGGCAGTGGGAGGCCGGATCCGCCCACAGGCAACGACGAAGGGATCGGAGGACCTCCCGCGCCGGCGCTCGGCCAGAGATAACGGTGCGGCCGACAGTGGGTCTCCGCCCTCGCTGTCGACGACGGCCTAAACGCCGCCCCTCCTCCCCTTCACCGGCTGAGGGGGATATGTCCGAATTTGTAACCAGCGGTGAGGATAGAAAGACAGTGTTTTTTGAAGGGAGAAAGACAGTGTTACCACCCCTATCTTGTTTAGATCTTGAGAGGATGAGAGTGTGTGAATAGAGCAACCCTAGCAAGCAAGCGCGGAGGCTCCGGCCTATATATACGTAGTGGGGCAGTTTTCCTTTTTCACTCCATCAAAACAATCGTTTAAAATTGTGTACTACATGCCAGGTCGCGGTTTTTTTAGTTGTTGATTGTTTTTTGAGAGATCTACCCGCTTGTTCCAAGTGGTGTTACGGTGTGCCAGGTCGCACTTTGTATCGTTCAAGTCTGGTACAAGTCCCTCCATTAAATGAACAACCACCCCCTCGTCAAAATTGTGAACAAGCCCACGGTTAAAATTAGCAGAAACGTGGGTTGCCCCAACATGCATTATTATTTATATTTTGTACTCCCTCCATTCCTAAATATAAGTCTTTTTTACTAGCAACACCTAAGACAAGAATTTTTTTATTAGCAGTGAACCCCACATGTCATAGACACAAAAATTGAGGCAAGATTCCCTTAGGCAAGCCAAAGTGTGTCTAACAATTTGAGCAACTCAAGTTATGCAAGTGTGGCAAGTGTGGGAAAAATAATGTGGCAACATAAGACAAACATAGTCAAAAAATTTGTGACATGCATGAAAATTTGGTTAGTTAAATTTATAGTCAAAATTTGGCAAGGTGCATCAAATCAACACATGCAAGTATCAAAAGGAAAGTCACAGCATGCATGCATGCGTTGTACTCCCTCCGTTTCCAAATATAAGTCTTTTTAGAGATTGCAACAAGTGACTACATATGAAGCAGAATATGTCTACATACATCCGTATGTTGTAGTCCATTTGAAATGTGTAAAAAGACTTATATCGACTGCAGTGCTTTGATGTGTCGCGTCAACTCGTACAAGAACGAGAAGTTTGATTACTACAATGCCCTCTCCCTCGCGGACTGAGCTCCGGTGCCTTAACTGCACCTACCTTTGGCTGCATGACAGGTGGGCCAATCACCTGTTGGGCCCACCTATCATCGACGCAAAGGTAGGAGCGGTAAGTCAATGAAGTTGTGTCCCTCCCTCGCGCATGAGCGTGGTGTCTGGCAGGACTAGTAGAAGCTTTTGCTACATGCTATCCCTCCCGCACGAGGTGGACGGACATGCAGCAGTGGAATTGATACTATAGAAGTAGGAGTAACATCATTGTTCGTCTTCTCGAAGAGGCGAAGAGCCAAGCACAACCCGAACGTGGCAGTTGCGAATGCTCGTGTGGTGCGGTGCCTTGGAGCACGCATATAGTAGCCAGGCTCTTGCATGAGACAAAATTGCTATTTGAGCCCACTATTGTAGTAGTACTAGTACTTGCTACTCCCTCCGTCTAGGTGAGTAAGTCATTGAATTTTAGCTAAGCTTCCCTCATTGAATTGTTTAACAATTAAAGTCCATCATCCATTGGTTGATACTCATTATGCATAGGTCCATGCGCTTAGCACCGTTTCCTCCTGGGGTCACCAACGTTTATTTGCTAATTAATAGCATTGCATGCAATGAACTAGCCACTGCATGTCGTGTTTGGTAGTCTCAAGTCATTAAAAGCATGCACACCTCTCATCTCCTATTGGTTGATATGTCAAGAAATAAGAAACAAGGTAGTAGTTAATGCACCGCGCCTAAATGTTTTGGGATTATTTGGTTTTCGTAAGATGACTTACACACCTAGACGGAGGGAGCAGTATAGCCCTGTAAACCGGAAAGGAGTATTTGCCTTTCTAGAGATTTCAACAAGTGACTAGACTACACCGCGTGCAGTACTCCCTCCCTTCCGGTTTATAAGGCTCAAATCTCAAATCTCATGAACCAAGGCATTTTGCGATTGGAGGAATGTATCTCGTACTTTACAAAACTACCCTAATTAAACTCATGCATTAATTACGTAGTTCTCTCGTTTTCCTCTCTGCCTTGGTCGCGGTGCACAATATTGAGCACTCCTATATGACTAGCCTCTCTATCTACATGCGGGACATCAAAGCATCAGGGCCCGCATGCCATCCACCAAATCACAGCGACGTGCTACAGTCGAGACTCACCTATCACCCCGGTGTGGCTGTCATGACCCGTTATATCACAAAACCCACACCTTTACTAGCTGTGGTAAAGTGGCCTCCAAGTTGGACTGGACGAAGCAACCATCATTTCAGTGGAACGCTCGTTGAAGCCCTTTCTTCCCTTTCTTGAAGAAAACCTCACTCCATGCTACTCACTTCTGCCATTTTTCTTCTGTACCGATGAAGGAAAGGTGGGCAAATCAGTTATGCTGCTATATTTTCATTCCAAGAATCTTCTTTTTGCGAAGCACCGACCGATTCTCACAGCCTATTCTTTTCCCGTTTTCATTGCGGTTGTGGTTTCCTTTCGATTGCTTTTTGGTTGTCAGTTCATTGATGGATCCTAGAGCGCTAGGCAAAGAGTTACCGGCGGACAACCCACTGGAGATAGCAATCTCTAGGAAGCGAGCACCAACCAATGAGTTGACCATGTTGGCGGGCCAACCCATGGAGACGAAGAACTCCAAGAAACAAGCACTGGCCAAAGAGTTGACAACATTGGCGGACAAACTCCTCAAAGAAAGTTGGAAGAACAGCAAGGGCCCCATCGTGCCTACCCCAGAAACTCTGATGGCCACCTATGCGAGGCCCAAGGACGAGTTTGAGGAGATAGTTGCTGTAGAGAAGCACTATTCCCCTGGCAAGGTGATGGCCCCCACCAACGATGAGGAGATGGCCCCGGGAGGGATGAGATCCCCCGGTGAGCTGCACAAGGTAAAAAATAATGGCTTATTACCATAGTTGTGTATTTTGATTATTTACAATGTGCTTGCTAATATGTTAGGGTTGTGTAGGTGCCGGTGGACGTCCTTGATGGTTCCGATGTCGCGGCCCGTCCTGTGGACAACGCCCCAGAGATCGTTTTCGATGTCGCGGTCCATCCTGTTGGCATCGCCCCGAAGATCGATTCCGATGCCGCTGTCCATCCTATGGACATTTCCCCAGAGATCGATTCCGATGTCGCGGTTAGTCCTGTGGACATCGCCCCAGAGATCGATTCCCATGCCGCTGTCCGTGCTGTGGTCACTGCCTGAGAGATCGATGACAAGAAATAGTTGGTCACGCTAATCCTTTAGGGTAGTTTGCATTGCCCTGTGTTTAATAACCAGAACAATGCGTATTATCAAACCATCTTAGGGCTAGTGCACTGTCTTGTGTGGGTGGTACTTGCTACTTTTGTTTGATAGTGAATCATGTGAACCCTCTCTGAGTTATGGAAACAGATGTATCCTCACCAGCTTTTGATGTAATATATGGCATGCTTAGATGTAAGTTTGAACTGTTTATCCTATCAGCAGGGCTTGTTTGATGATTCTTGGTGTTAGCAGGCTAGCTACTGTGCGAGCTATAGTACTTGCAAAACACTCATCGAAGAGAAATGTTGGGGCTGATGAGCTCGTGGTACGCTTATACTTATCCGTCGTCGATCGACCAATATCCCTAGCTCCTAAAATTGTAGGCTTAGTGATCGATCAGACAATAGTCGACACGGATACATTCAGGTCTCATTTGGTTCATAGGGTAGGAAATCGTAGCAAAAGTACTAAGGCGTACAACACAAAATCATAGCAGTGCAGAGACGTACTCCCTCCGTTCCAAAATAGATGACCTAGGCGGGCTAGTTTGGCCTAGTGGGTTTCACTGATATGACGTGGTACAGTGCCGTCCAGTCTTCGCGTGTGGTAGCAGTATTGCGGGTATAGTAAGTTTTCTTGAAGAAGCGGAATTCAATGAAGTCATGATGGTTCCTTCATCCGAACAACTTACAGTGGGAAGGTCGGGCCTGTGATACGACCAGGGTAGACCAGGATAATTTTGTGCATGGCAGGTGGACCAGGATGGTCGACGTCCCACATGTCGGCGAATGAAAGTATTCTTTCTGATAAAGAGGACGAGCAACGAGTATTCATTGTTTATTTTTGATGAAAGCTATTGTCACCACTGTTACGACTGAGGAGTGTGAAACACGGCAGCCCAGTGAACTTGGCATGTGCACCACTCCCTCCTTCCTCATGCAATGCTACCATACTGTTGACTATAAGGTTGGCTATAAGGTTACAACTTTTTCTCACTTCCACTCTATCTATTTCCTCTCAAATGTTTTTTACCTTTCTTTTTTTAGACCCAATGGTTTTTTATGCCTTTTTTAGAATTATTTTTTATACCTAGGAGCATGTGTAGAGACGGGCTCTTGCAGAGCCCACTCGTTGACTTTGTCAATGCCTCTCTCTCCTCCACATAAGCAGGCTTATACCCAGTTTTTTACTGGTACTACTTGCTATGCATGCATGCGGTGGGCAGCTGGCGTCTTGAGGGGCCAGGGCGGTCAGAGCGGGCTCCGGAAGCGGTCCGGACTCCAGCATGGCCCACCTCACATTATCACCATATATTTTTTGGAGTCCATGCGCGGCGGGCAGGCGATCTCTTCTCCCTCCCCCGTTTCTCTCTTCTCAGCCGATGCCCGCTGAGCGATTAGATTTCGGCTATTGACGGTTTATTCAATTACAGTCCCACATGTCAGTGAAACTGCAAGACAACGTGTTTCCCCTTTGGTGAGCGGCGTGCAAGCCGGACTGTCGGGGGTGTGACGCGTACGAGTCATAAGTGTGCCGCCTTTTCCTTTAGAACTTGCGAAGCGTAACATTTTCGTGCGATCGATCGATAGAAATCCATAACAAAATGACAAGGGCGGTGCTTTCCCGCTTGTTAGGCGGGCTAGTTTGAGTGATATGACGTGCTACAGTGCCGTCCACCGTCTCCATTTTTATGTAATCAAGAGTTTACACTCTTACGCGGGAGGAGTGCGAAACACCGTGGATCTGATTTTGATCGAGGGATAAATGTTCCCTGCCAAAAAATGGAGCACTGTTAGCGATTATAGCATGATAGTTAGGGCATCTCTAGCGTCGGACCACAAATTTACACTGGCATCTGTCTGAGGACACTGATGGATGCCATCCGATGCTGCCCGCATACCTTTCAACAACTATATGAACTAACCGGACAAAATTCGTGCAAACAAAGAAAATTTCAAATTAACCGGATGAAATTCATTACATTTTGAAAACTTTTCCTACAAACTGGACGAAATTCATTACATATTTCGCACAAACCATACTAAAACCTACTGTAAACCTAATCTAAATGATCGCCAGTGCCCGACCACCATGTCCGGCCATGAACCCGAGAAAGCCGGCCATTGCCCTTGCCTCCTCCTCATCCGCCTCGATAACCTCCTGCTCCGGAGCACAAGGTTATGAAGATTTCCGCCTCCACGTCGCCGTCAAGCGGCTAATTGGCCACCGATGTTTACCCCACCAAGCTTGGTGTCGATAGAGTGCGGCGGCCTTCCTGGGACCAGAGCGGCGGCGACCTACTATGTACTACTCTTCCTCACTGCCGGCTGTGCTCGCGCACGCGCATCGGATTCATGGTCGTGGCGGCGGAGGGCGGCCGGGGGGGTGCCGGCGATCTCCTTCGTTTGCTGCTACGATAGTACGTCGAAGGGAGCTTTGGAGCGCGCCCAGAGCGGAGCCACCGATGTCCCTTGTCTGCTCCTGGGACAATACGTCCAAGAGAGCTTCGGCGCGCCAGGAGGCCATGGTTGGAATGGTGCCAACAGAAGGAAGGGACCGGAGGAGAATAACTGTGGGTCTTTGTCTATGGTAGGGTGATGGGGCTCAAGTTAATATAGCGGGCGAATGGCAATGAGCCGCGGCAGACGGATGGATGGCTGGTGCCGGAGTAGGTTCGTCGGGCGTGAATGTGGATGCTGCTTCAGTGACTTAACTGCAGATGCGTTGGGTGAGGGAGTCCTGCATTAGGGGGTATCTGGACAGCCGAACTATATACATCGTCCGGACTATTGAAGCGTGAAGATACAAGACTCAAGACTCCGTCCCATGTCTGGATGGGACTTTCCTTTGCGTGGAAGACAAGCTTGGCGATCCAGATATTGTGTTTCCTTGCTTGTCACCGACTCCATGTAAACCCTAGCCCTCTCCGGTGTCTATATAAACTGAAGAGGTTGGTCCTTAGAAGGCCGATCACAATCATAATCATCATAGGCTAGCTTCTAGGGTTTAGCCTCTGTGATCTCGTGGTAGATCTAATCTTGTATTACTCATATCGTCAGTATTAATCAAGCAGGAAGTAGGGTTTTACCTCCATCGAGAGGGCCCAAACCTGGGTAAACATTGTGTCCCTTGCTTCCTGTTACCATCAGCATAAGACGCACAGATCGGGACCCCCTACCCGAGATCCGCCGGTTTTGACACCGACATTGGTGCTTTCACTGAGAGTTCCTCTATGTTGTCGCTGCAAGGCTTGATGGCGCCTTCAATCGTCAATAACACGGTCCAGGGCGAGACCTTTCTCCCCGGACAGATCTTCGTATTCGGCGGCTTCGCACTGTGGGCCAATTCGCTTGGCCATCTGGAGCAAATCGACAGCTATGCCCCTGGCCACCAGGTCAGGTTCGGAAACTTGAATTACACGACCGACATTCACGGAGACTTGATCTTCGACGGGTTTGGGCCTGTGCCAGGAGCACCGGACAGTCATGATGAGCACGGCTTAGACCTGCTGTCGGACAATGCTCGGGATATCACCCCTACAGTAGCCCCGGACCTAAATCCGGAGCAGGCTGCGTTGCCTAAGGATGGAGGGATGGACCCCGCCCCGCAGGCCGCACACTCATCAGCGGTGGAACCGAACACAGGCCTCACCTCTGTGGAAGCCTGTGACTATGGGCCCCCGGACTCGTATCCGGATGTTGGTTCCAGTCCGCGCACTCTCGAGCCAGCCGAGCCAGGTTGGTCTCCAGTGATGGCCGCCGCGGATATCTTCCAGCACTCGCCCTTTGGCGACATGCTGAACTCATTAAAGTCTCTCTCTTTGTCAGGAGGCTCTTGGCCGAACTATGTTCGGCTTGAATGGGAAGCAGGCGACGAAGGAATTCGCTGCCCACCCACCACCCACTTCATCGCCACGATCGATGATCTAACCGACGTGCTTGACTTCAACTCCGAAGACATCGACGGTATGGACGACGATGCGGGAGAAGAACAGGAACCACCGCTCACAGGGCAGTGGACAGCCACCTCCTCATACGATATATATATGGTGGACACTCCGAAAGAAACCAATGTCGATGAGGCAACGGAGGATAACCCTTCAGGGAGAAAAACAAAGCATGGGCATCGTCGACGCCGCTCCAAGCCCCGCCACAGCAATACCGGCCCAGGAGACAAAAACAATCCGGACGGTGCTGAAGAGGAATACAACCCTGATCAGCCCGCCTTCGAGCAGGACGAGCAGGATGATGAGCAGGTCAGCCCAGACGAACAGGTGACCAACGGATATCCGGAGGAGGAAACTACATGCCCCCTCCGAAGACGAGATTAGCCTCGGCGACGACGAGTTCGGCGTGCCTAAGGATCCCGTGGAGCAGGAGCGCTTCAAGCATCGGCTTACGGCCACTGCGAGGAGCCTAAAAAAGAAGCAATAGCAACTCCAGGCTGGTCAAGACCTGCTCACAGATAGATGGACTGAAGTCCTAGCAGCCGAGGAATACGGACTCGAGCACCAAACGGCTGAGCGGCCACCCAGTGGCCGAGATAAAACGGGATATCAGCCCGAGTACCAGCCCGCACCCACACGCCAATACACTACGGCCAGGGGCAACAGGCAAGACCTACAAGATATATTGGAAAACAAAGCAGGACAGCCACGATCAATCTACGGATCACGGAGGCGTGCCCCAGCACGCGACTATGACCGTCGTGACGGATATACCATAAACAAGTCCGGCCGGGCCGAACACAGCAACCCAGACCAATTCGAACTGCGTAGCCACATAGCCCGGCACCGAGGCGCCGCGCACCCCCTCTGCTTCACTGACGAAGTGACGGATCATGAATTCCCAGAAGGGTTCAAGCCCGTAAACATTGAATCATACGATGGCACAAGAGACCCCGCAGTATGGATCGAAGCTTTCCTTCTCCACATTCACATGGCCCGTGGAGACGATCTACACACCATCAAGTATCTTCCCCTTAAGCTCAAAGGACCTGCCCGGCACTGGCTAAACAGCCTGCCAGCAAATTCCATTGGTAGTTGGGAAAACCTGGAAGACGCATTCCTCGACAACTTCCAGGGCACATATGTGCGGCCACCGGACGCCGATGACTTGAGCCACATTACTCAATAGCCCGGAGAGTCAGCCAGGAAATTCTGGACTCGGTTCCTAACTAAAAAGAACCAAATAGTCGACTGTCCGGACGCCGAAGCCGTCGCGGCTTTTAAGCATAATATCCGTGACGAGTGGCTCGCTCGACACCTCGGCCAGGAAAAACCCAAGTCCATGGCAGCTCTCACAACACTAATGACCCGCTTTTGCGCGGGCCAGGACAGCTGGTTGGCTCACAGCAGCACCATGCCACATTCCGGCACTTTAGATGTCCGCGACAATAACGGCAAGCCACGACGCAACAGACATAAGCGACGGAACAACGGCGACAACACTGAAGACACGACAGTAAACACTGGATTCAACGGATCCAAGTCCGGTCAGGGGAAGAAGCCGTTCAAAAGAAACAATCAGGGACCGTCCAGTCCGGACCGTATACTGGAGCGCTCGTGCCAAATTCACGGCACCCCGGACAAGCCAGCCAACCACACCAACAGAGACTGTTGGGTGTTCAAACATACCGGCAAAATAAACGCCGAAAACAAGGACAAGGGGCTGCACAACGACGATGACGAGGAGCCCCGGCGTCGGAACATAGGGGGACAGAAGAAATTCCCCCCCCCCCTCCCAGGTGAAAATGGTCAACATGATCTACGCCACTCACATCCCCAAGCGGGAACGGAAGCGAGCACTACGGGACGTCTATGCGATGGAGCCAGTCACCCCCAAATTCAACCCATGGTCAGCTTGTCCGATCACCTTTGATCGTAGGGATCATCCTACTAGCATCCGTCACGGTGGCTCAGCCGCATTGGTCTTAGACCCAATCATCGACAGATTCCACCTCAAGCGAGTCCTTATGGACGGCGGCAGCAGCCTGAACCTGCTTTATCAGGACACAATGCGCAAAATGGGCATCGACCCTTCAAGGATCAAGCCCACCAAAACCACCTTTAAAGGTGTAATTCTTGGAATAGAGGCCCGCTGTACGGGCTCTATAACATTGGAAGTGGTCTTTGGATATCCGGACAACTTCCAAAGCAAAGAGTTAATCTTCGATATCGTCCCTTTCCGTAGTGGTTACCACGCACTGCTTGGACGAACCGCATTCACTAGATTCAATGCGGTACCACACTATGCATACCTCAAGCTCAAGATACCAGGCCCGCGCGGGGTTATAACAGTCAACGGAGACATGGACCGCTCTCTCCGTACAGAAGAGCATACTGCAGCCCTCGCGGTAGAAGTGTAATGCGGCATCCTCCAGCAAACCACCAATCCGGCGACAACCTCAAGCACCATCAAGCGAGTCCGGAGCACCCCGCAACAGGATCACCAGGCACGCCAAGAGTGTGACTACCAGTCCGGCCTCCGCTCAAACCCCATCAAAGCAGCATTCGTGCCATGCATACACAATTACACACTCAAAATACCATGGCCACAGGCGGAGGCGCAGCAGTGACTCAGTCAACAGTGCGGTATCACCGCAGCATACTTTCATTAAAAAAACCTTCCTTTTTTATTTCTTTCAGGACACTCTGCAGAGGTTTGCACACTTTTCCCACAAGACTCGATCGCCTCCGTTTGATTCCTCGCACTAAATGATGTTTGAGAAACGGATGACCGAGACATAGTCTTTCGGAAGCACTAGCACCTTACATGTGGGTAGACCGGTACACCTACATTCCCCTACATCTGCTAGTCTACCCGTAAGAGTTTGCACAACTTAGTCAACTATTCCAGAGCCCATAATGGCTTGTGGCTCCACACGTAAGTTTCTAGTTTGAATAATCCCATGATCCCTTTGAGCCTGGGTGGCGGTCCGAAGAAATACAGGCAAGTCCTGCTAGAAAACAGGTGCCTCAATCCACCCAGATGTGTATTCAAGTTGCCACCTTAAATAAACCATTAATTTAACACTCTCACATCTGTCATGGATATTCACTCACCCAATCCACGTCTACTAGCATAGCATGGCATAATAAGCAAACGTAGAAGTAACTCCCAAAGGTTTGATAATAAAACAGGTAATAGGTACTACCTCAATCTACTTCCCATCCCACAATTTAATTAGATCCTAATCATGCAATGTTTGAGGATATATCTAATGCATAAAAACTGGGTAGTTGAAAGGTATGATCAAGTGTTACTTGCCTTGCTGATGATCCGCGAAACCTAGAGACTCAAAGTAACAGGCGGCGCACTCCGGGTATTCTATCGCAGACAAACAAACAAGCATACAATAAGTACTCATCTAATGCACATGTAAAACTCGAACAAAAGATCCAACCAGAAGGTTCAACTTAAGAACTCCGGTTTGCAAAAAGAATCAAATCAAATAAAGCAATGAAAGTCAAACGGCAAAAGAAAACAGCTTCGTTTTACTAATATGGATCTAAGTCAAATTTTACAGAAGCAAAAACTTGTTTAAGTAGATTATTCAGAAAGAGGGTTTCGAGACGAAACTCCAGGCGCTTGAATCGCCTCATTCCGATAAACGAGCGAAAAGTTATACTAAAACAAAAATCGGATCAGAAATCGCGATCAGAAAATAACCACGGAAAATCCGACGAAAAAGAAAAACGACGAACGGATTAACGAACGAACGTTCGTTAATTAAATGAATCTGACGAAAGCGTTCGTTAAAACGAACTAACGGACGAACGTCCGCTAATTAACCTAAACCGGAAAAAAACCGAAGACTAAAATAAAAACGAATCTAAAAAAACAAAAAAAACCGTTAAGAAAACCGCCCGGTTTTAAGAAAACCGGCGGCACGCGGTTCGAGGCGGCGGCGAACCTCGGCGGCGTCGGCGACGTAGTCCGGCGGGGCTCCGGCGGGTCCGGCGTC